>NC_053026.1:387644356-387797090 GCF_003073215.2 Triticum urartu | reverse complement strand
CTTCAACGGATTGTGCCCCGAAGAATTCAACAAAATCAGCTGTCTTGAGAATGCAAAGGAAATTTGGGACACTTTGATTGATATGCACGAAGGTACCGACTCCGTCAAGGAATCCAAGTTGGATGTGCTTCAAAGTCAACTTGACAAGTTCAAAATGAAGGATGGTGAAGGTGTCGCTGAAATGTACTCTAGGCTTGCTCTCATCACAAATGAGATTGCTGGCTTAGGAAGTGAAGAGATGACCGATAGATTCATCATCAAGAAGATTCTAAGAGCCTTGGATGGAAAATATGATACCGTGTGCACATTGATCCAAATGATGCCCAATTACAAAGATCTCAAGCCAACGGAGGTGATTGGAAGAATTGTTGCTCATGAGATGTCACTTAAGGATAAAGAGGAACTTCACAACAAATCAAGTGGTGCCTACAAAGCCTCATGTGAAGCCCCTACATCATCAAGTGAGAAACAAAACTTCAATGAAGAATTGAGCTTAATGGTGAAGAACTTCAACAAGTTCTACAAGAGTAGAAGCAAAGATAGAAGCTTCAAATCAAGGTCCTACAATGACAAAAGATCTTCTAGTCGAGAGCGAAACTGCTACAGTTGTGGAAGACCCGGACACTATTCCAATGAGTGTACGGCTCCCTACAAGAGAAGAGAAGATTCTCCAAAAAGAAGAAGCAAAGAATCACCACCAAGAGAGAGAAGGAGTAGAGATGATCGTTATGAACGAAGATACTCACGGAGAAGCAAGGATTCGGAAAGGAAGGAAAAATCATCAAGGAGCTACACAAAACGAATACATCAAGCTCATGTTGGTGAATGGGTATCCGGCTCCAACTCCGACAGCCACTCCGAGAGAAGTTATCACTCCGACTCCGAAGATACTCAAGATGAAGGTGTTGCCGGTCTAGCACTTGTGTCAACCAACTCCTACGACATATTTGACTCACCAAATGAAGGAATTGGAAGATGCTTCATGGCCAAAGGTCCTAAGGTAACACACCCCGAGTATGTTGATTTCAATAGTGATGAAGATGACTTGTTAGGTGATGATTTGCTTGTTGACAACTCTAGTGATGAATACTATGATGAAACGTCAATTAATCATGCTAATCAAGATAAAACGAATGACAATGATAAGGAGAAGATTGAGGCTCTAACTAAAGAACTAAACACTCTTAAGTTAGCTCATGAAACTATCTTCGAAGATCATCGAGAACTTTTAAGAGCTCATGAGAAATTACGCTTTGAAAAGCTCAATCTTGAGCAAGAGCATGAGTTCTTAAAAGCAATCAGTGATGATCTCCGCAAGAAAAGTTCTTCTTACATTGCCAAGCGTTTACTCTTATCCACTTACATGCCTCAAGTCAAGTCTAGTAACAAGAACAAGAAAGATTCTTCCTCTAGCAGTAACAATGATCATGCTAAATCCAATATTGTTGCTTCTAGTAGTTCTCTTGATTCCACTAATGATTCTCTTATCCAAGTTACACTTGAGCAAGAAAATAGCTTATTGAAGGGAATTATAGAGAAAGGAGTGTACAAAAGCCTCGCTGGGAGTAAGCAATTCGAGGAAATTGTGCACAAGCAAGGAATGCACCGGAAGAATCAAGGTGTTGGTTTTGAACGAAAGTTCAATGCCAATGGAGTTGAGTGGGAAGAAGATCAATACCCGAAGACAAAGTTTGTTCCTCAACAAGAGAAGTATGATACTTCTTTCGAGGGGACACAAGCTCAAGATGATCTTCCACCACAAGACTACAAGCAAAAAGGCAAGGACAAGCTTCAAGAGGAAATTGATGCATTTGAAGAAGCTCCTAAGACCTTAGTCAAGTGGATTTCCAAGACTACTTCAAGTTCCACTTCATCAAGTACGACTACAACTCCAAGGATTCCCATCAAGATGGTGTGGATCCAAAAGAAGAAGAACTAGAGAGTTCTTGAGGGTGACTCCGCCAACATACTTCACTCTTATCATTTTGGCAAGAACAAGTGCAATCAACTTCCACATCTTGCACTAGTTAAAGGAGTCACAAACCCTCTTGTTGGTAAGACAAGGGACAAGGTAACCTAAAAGTTTTCATGGACATCATCTTGTGTGTGCATCACTCTATGTCTATGGATATCCTTGTTTGTTCCTTGCGGGACTAACCCATGTAGGTATTGAAAGTGCAATTCACTCAAATGGATAGCTCCAAGTGATCTATATCAACATTGAGCATCCACATCTTCAACATCTACATGAAGTCATCATCGACAAAACCCGAGGTTAGTTCATCCCTCTAAGGGGGGATATCACATCTAGGCTGAGCTTTACTCTAAGACTTGAGCTAAAGCAACTCTAAAGATGTGAACACAACAATGCTTTATGTAAAAGTGGTAACCCCACTTGAGCTTAAACGATGAGTATGACCTATGATCAAGTGTTCTCACTTGACTCCTAAGTCAATATACTCATATATAGATGACCTAGTCATCGCAAATTGCTTGATAGATGCTAGAATTGGTTGTGCATGCCTTGTCACATATTTCATTTGCCATCTTATTGTGTGAGCATGCTGGTTGCATATTTTACTCATTCGAGGACATCCACTTGTTGTTTTGATTGTTTGGTTTTATTTCCTTTTGCCAAGTGGATGGACAAGAATGCCTAAGAACCTCCTCTAGCTATCTATGCGTTTCTCGTCTCAAACTCTATTCATACTACATCAAAAAATTTGATCAAGTCAGATTCGAACCACTCTGTGTGAGGAGCGCTCGGAGTCCCCGATTCGTCATAGACTTAAACTTCCAAAACCTCTTTATGATTCTCGGTCTGACCGATACCCTACTTTCGGTCCTACCGAGATCATTAAGTTGATCTAGGTTTTCGATCTCGGTGCAACTGATTTGAACCATTCGGTCACACCGAGTTGCAACAACTGTATACAGTTTTGCATCTCGGTGCCACCGAGTTGTTCCACTCGGTCACACCGACAGGGTCAGGCTATATACAGTCACGGGCAAAAATTTGGAAATTTCTCTGAACCCCTTCGCCCGCGCGATAGCCTGCTCTACCAACTTGGTCTCCAGATCGTCTCCTCGCCGCCAGCCGCCTCCAGTCGCTGGTCTCCGTCGCCGTCAACGGAAATTCAACCCCGTCGTTGCCGCCGTAGCGAGTCTCCGCCGAAATAGGGTATGGACTCGATCTTTGTGCTATTCCCCAATCCGATTCTTAGCACATTGTGATCATCATGATTCTTGCCACATTTGTTAAACTTCTATCCAGTCAATGAACTCGTAGATTAGGTTTAATTCCAAAATTTTAGGGTTAGGTTTCCGCCGAAACCATCTCGGACCCACCGAGTTGAAAAACTCGGTCCCACCAATTTGGCTTATGCCATTGCACAAGTGAGACTCAGTCTGACCGAGAATTACTTATCGGTGTGACCGATTTTGGAACTCTGTGAAACCCTAGCAGTCTCGGTGCCACCGAACTGTGACTCGGTCTGACCGAGTTCACTAGTTTAGGTGCCAAAACTGCTTCGGTGTCACCGAGTTTAGAAATCGGTAGATCCGAGATGCTTTCAGTGGGAAACTAAAACTAAGTTTTTGAATTATTCTTTTGCAAAAATCTCTGCATTTTGTGATGCTCATCCACTCTATCTCATCTATAACCTATTCACAGGGTCAGCAGTCAGAGTTTGCATCATGTCAGACCAAAGTGATAGCCAGAACTTGTCAGAGCAGCAAGTGCAGATGAGTGAGGGCACTAGTCCCTCAAGTTCTTCAGATGATGGCAGTAGAAGTACTCCTAGCAATCTGCCAAAAGCTGCCACAAGACAGAGAAAGAAGAGAACCTCAGACTCAGAAGATGAGGATTATGTGGCAGAAGAGGAAGCAACTTCCAAGAGAGTTGAGCCAACACAGGGCATAAAACCAAGGATGAAGATCAAAAGGCCAGCAGGCAGGCAGCCTATGTCAAAGGCCAGAGCTTCAACTGAGAAGCCCACTCCCATTGAGCCAGTTGCTGCTGAAGGCAAGAAGAGGAAAGAAATGGTGAAGAAAACTGTAGCCAGAGTGCTTGGCAAGGCTTCCATCATGGAAGATGAGGAGGAAGAAGAAGAGGTAGCTGCACCAGCACCTAAGGCACCCAAGCTGATGGGTGATGCCATAAGAACAGGGGCAGCTGCTTCCAAGGCCAAGCCAGCTCCAAAGCCAAAGCCAAAGAGGAACACAAGAAGCATCCCAGCTACTGAGAAGAACAAGGCCCCAGTGCCTGAAGCTGCAGAAGAAGAAGAAGAGAATGTTCTTAGAAAGCTCAAGCCCAAGATCCCAGACCACAACTATGCTCATCCTGTGGCTGAGGATATGAAACTCAGGAGAGATTCAGGGCTCCGGAAGTGGAGAGAAGCAGACCCGTATGCTTCAAGGAGAAGGACTGCAGTTGACTACAGGTTTCACACCAAGGAGCAGCAAGACTTTTATGAGACAGTGCTGCTAGACAAGAAGCCAATTGTCTGTGATATGAGATGGGTTGATTGGCAATACATCAAGGACAACGAAGAGTACTACCCTGGAGTGCAGGACAGCTTCAAGGCATGTGGAGTAGAGGACTTTGTTGGGCAGAAGCTCACAAAGTGGAACGAGGAACTCATCATGCAGTTCTACTCCACAGCCCATTTCTATCCAGATGGCAGGATTGTATGGATGTCAGAGGGTACGAGGTACCAGTCTACAGTTGCTGAATGGGCTCAGCTGATTAATGCCCCAGAAGAGCATGACGATGACTTGGACATTTATGCCAAGAAGAAGATGGACCACAACTCAATGTCAAACATGTACAAGGAGATTCCAAATGAAGCACTTGATACGTTCAAGTTTGGCTCAGTACACTATGTTCTGTCAGGGCTGCCAACCATCAACTGGATTCTTAGGCACACCCTATTGCCCAAGTCTGGAGATCACAAGATGATCAGGGGCCACGCGATCAACTTGCTTCATATCTTTGTCGTGCCACAGAAATTCAAAGTCATGAGCCTTATGATTGAAATAATCAAGAGGACAGCAGCAGACCAGAAGAGGAGCTGTGGATATGCCCCACAGATTCAGGAGCTCATCAACTCTAAGATGGGCATGGGCATATACTTATTGGACAAGGAACACCTGCCCATCCGTCCAGACTTTGAAGATAATCAAGTGGTCATGACTGAGAATGAGCCATCATCTGCCCAAGCACAAGCCAAGAAGGAGAAGGCGAGGAAGGAGAAAGCTGCCAAGATGCCTACTCAAGAGGAGGCATCTGAATATTTCCTGAAAACCAAACAAGAGCAGCTTGGTTACTTGATTGCATCCACCCTGCGGATTGAGCAAGGACTAGCCACCCTAACTCAGAACCAGGCAAGCTTAGAGAGGATCATGGAACAAAAGTTCTATGACTTGGATGTCAAAGTGACAGAGATTCAAACTGCAGTGGAGCAGCTCTAGGATGACATGCAGGAGAGGAGAGGCAAGACTACAACTGATGCCTTTGCCAGAGTGCCACGAGGTCCGAGGTCGTCTGTAGTGCCAGTTGCTGACCCCAGAGCCACCACGTCTGCACCAGCTACAGCCTCAGTTCCACCAGCTCCAGCGTCCACTTCAGCCTCGACTCCAACCACGTCTACAGAAGGCTTCGTCCTTGGAGTGCTCCGGACTCCACCACCACCTGAAGATCAAGCCTGAGTGTCGACTTAGCACTATGCATTTTCTAGGAACTTTTTGGTAACTTGTTGCCAAAGGGGGAGAAAATGTATAGATCATAGGCTTCGAGAGAGAGTGTTGCTTTTATTTTCTCTTGTTTTATTTGGTGGTTTTTCGAACTTTGTTTGCTTTTGTGTGAGATACTATGTCATTGCTCGTGAGACATTGATGATCATGTGTTTGATCATAAGCTACACTTAATGTTTGCTTAATATTATCATCTTATCTATCTTATGTGATCATTCACTATTCTTGGTGATGAGTGCATGTATTTCATTCTTATCATTTTAAGCGCTCCACCAAGATGTATGTGACATGGAAGAGTAACCCATGACTCTAACTCTTTGTGCATTTGCAGTCCAAAGCAAATTTTAAATATGCACAAATTTAGGGGGAGCTCTTACTTGTCACATACTTCTCAAAGCGACGATATATTTCATGCTTATTATCATTTGTCGAAGCTTTGATCTATATGTTGTCATCAATTACCAAAAAGGGGGAGATTGAAAGTGCAACTATCCCTAGGTGGTTTTGGTAATTCATAACAACATATAGCTCATTGAGCTAATGCTATTCCAAGATGACTATTTCAGGAAAGCTCAATGATTGGCATGGCATGGATGTGAAAGTGGAACCCTTCAAAATGCTAAGGACAGAAGGATTGGCTCAAGCTCAAAAGCTCAAGACTCTTCATTTTATATTTTAGTGATCCAAGATCACATTGAGTCTTTAGGAAAAGCCAATACTATCAAGGAGGGATGAGGTGTTGCTTAATGAGCCTCTTGCTTCATGTGCTTAGTGATATGCTCCAAAACCCTCAACTACTTTCCCATATCCACATATGACCTAAACCCTAAGCCAAACTCGGTCCTACCGATTCTTTCTATCCGGCGCCACCGAGTTTCACTTGTCATAAGCCACTGCCAAACCCTAGCAATTCAGTTCTACCGATAGGGATCTCGGTCTCACCGAGATGGGATTGCAAACTCTCTGTTTCCCTTTCGTAACTTTTCGGTCTCACCAAAAGAGCGAATCGGTCCCACCGAGATTGCAATGTAAACTCTTTGTTTCCCTTTTGTAACTTTTCGGTCTCACCGAAAGAGCAAATCGGTCCCACCGAGTTTGCCTGTCCAACTCTCTGGTTAGCTTATTACCAAACTCGGTCTCACCGAGTTTGTGTAATCGGTCTCACCGAGATTATGTTATGCCCAAACCCTAACCATATCGGTCCTACCGAGTTGCATGTCAGTCCCACCGAAAATCTCTAACGGTCACTAGGTTTACCTTTTCGGTCCGACCGAGTTTGTTGATTCGGTCCCACCGAGATTGGAAAACTGTGTGTAACGGTTGGATTTTGTGTGGAGGCTATATATACCCCTCCACCTCCTCTTCATTCGTGGAGAGAGCCATCAGAACACATACACAATTCCAACTCATATGTTCTGAGAGAGAACCACCTACTCATGTGTTGAGACCAAGATATTCCATTCCTACCATATGAATCTTGATCTCTAGCCTTCCCCAAGTTGCTTTCCACTCAAATCTTCTTTCCACAAAATCCAAATCCTATGAGAGAGAGTTGAGTGTTGGGGAGA
The DNA here is from genome assembly GCF_003073215.2 of Triticum urartu. NCBI lineage: Eukaryota > Viridiplantae > Streptophyta > Magnoliopsida > Poales > Poaceae > Triticum > Triticum urartu. The sequence goes on along the minus strand of NC_053026.1, from coordinate 387,789,768 downwards.
CTATCATTTGAAGCACAAGAGCAAGGAGTTCATCACCAACACACCATTTGTTACTTCTTGGAGAGTGGTGTCTCCTAGATTGGCTAGGTGTCACTTGGGAGCCTCCGACAAGATTGTGGAGTTGAACCAAGGAGTTTGTAAGGGCAAGGAGATCGCCTACTTCGTGAAGATCTACCGCTAGTGAGGCAAGTCCTTCGTGGGCGATGGCCATGGTGGGATAGACAAGGTTGCTTCTTCGTGGACCCTTCGTGGGTGGTTGCTTCTTCGTGGACCCTTCGTGGGTGGAGCCCTCCGTGGACTCGCGCAACCATTACCCTTAGTGGGTGGAGCCCTCCATGGACTCGCGCAACCGTTACCCTTCGTGGGTTGAAGTCTCCATCAACGTGGATGTAGGATAGCACCACCTATCCGAACCACGGGAAAAACATCCGTGTCTCCAATTGCGTTTGAATTCTCCAAACCCTTCCCTTTACATTCTTGCAAGTTGCATGCTTTACTTTCCGCTGCCAATATACTCTTTGCATGCTTGCTTGAATTGTGTGATGATTGCTTGACTTGTCCTACAATAGCTAAAATCTGCCAAGAACTAAAATTGGGAAAAGGTTAAGTTTTTATTTGGTCAAGTAGTCTAATCACCCCCCCTCTAGACATACTTTCGATCCTACAACTTTCCTCGTTTCCCCTACAACAGTCATATCAATAAATCCCTCCACATCATTATGATGTGGTTCCTCTATGCTGCCCTCAAAGGGTATCAAACAGACCCGGCAAAAATCATAAAGTGACATCTCCTTATGCTCATCATATAAATAAAATTCCACCGAAGGTGGTGATCTCCTAGCATGGAAATGAAAATTTTGCACAAAGATATTGTGATTAAGAGGTACTGTTCACGCTGGTCGTGGAGGAAGGCGGTGAGGCCTGCATTCTCAGCCAAATGAAAAAATCTTCATGAATCCCAGCTTCTCTCAAGAACTCATCACAAGGCCATTTACATGGCCGAACCTCCGTAGTACATGGGAGATTATACTTGGGCTTCTTGTTCTCTTCACTTTGCTTATCCTTCGAGCTTCGGCTCAATGAGCAACTCAAAAATCTCTTCATCTTTTTCTGAAAATTTCTGAAATTTTTAGTAACTTAAAATAAAAGTGAACCAAACTCAACAAGATTGATAGCAACTACTCCTACAAGTGCCTAGAGGCTATATCATGCATTAAAACTACTTTTGACCACATAAATTTGACATGCAAGCTCAAGAACAGGGTCACCTAAGCAGCAAAAAATTGCAATAAATAAAGCACTAGAACAAAAACTAATTGAACCATTGGAGGAGTCACATACCGAAGAACAATCCCCCAAAGCAATTTTGTGAGAGGAGCTTTGAGCAAGGAGATCGAAAATGGCAGCAAGATGAGCAAGAACTCGGGCTTAAGCTGGCTAATGATTTTTTTGGAGCAAGACGAAGTGTGTGTGTGTGTGCAAGGATAAGTGGAGGGGACCCACATGGGGTCCACGAGGCAGGGGGCGCGCCCTCCACCCTCGTGGGCACATGGCTGCTCCCCCTGATGTGTTCTTAGTGCCAGATATTCTCAAATATTCTAGAAAAAATCATATTTAATTTTCAGGGCATTTGGAGAGCTTTTATTTTCGGGGTATTTTTTATTGCATGGATAATTCAGAAAACAGACAGAAAAGACTATTTTTTACTTTATTTAATATAATTAACAGAAAGTAAAAATAGGGTACATAGAGTTGTGCTTTCTAACTTCATCCATCTCATGCTCATCAAAAGGAATCCACTAACAAGGTTGATCAGGTCTTGTTAACAAACTCATTTCGAATAACATGAAACTGGAGAAATTTTGAATAACACTAGGTTACCTCAACGGGGATATGCACATCCCCAACAATAAGAATATCATATTTCTTCTTGACAGTAGGAAGAGGAAATTCAAAACCTCCAATAGTGATTGTCGAAAATTTTCCAATAGAATTAATACTGTGGACTTGAGGTTGTTTCCTTGGAAAGTGTACCGTATGCTCATTACCATTAACATGAAAAGTGACATTGCCTTTGTTGCAATCAATAACAGCCCCTGCAGTATTCAAAAAGGGTCTTCCAAGAATAATATACATACTATCATCCTCGGGAATATCAAGAATAACAAAGTCCGTTAAAATAGTAACGTTTGCAACCACAACAGGCACATCCTCACAAATACCGACAGGTATGGCAGTTGATTTATCAGCCATTTGCAAGGATATTTCAGTAGGTGTCAACTTATTCAAATCAAGTCTACGATATAAAGAGAGAGGCATAACACTAACACCGGCTCCAAGATCACATAAAGCAGTTTTAACATAGTTTCTTTTAATGGAGCATGGTATAGTTGGTACTCCTGGATCTCCAAGTTTCTTTGGTATTCCACCCTTAAAAGTATAATTAGCAAGCATGGTGGAAATTTCAGCTTCCGGTATCTTTCTTTTATTAGTAACAATTTCCTTCATGTATTTAGCATAAGGGTTCATTTTAAGCATATCAGTCAAACGCATACGCAAAAAGATAGGTCTAATCATTTCAGCAAAGCGCTCAAAATCCTCATCATTCTTTTTCTTGGATGGTTTAGGAGGAAAAGGCATGGGTTTCTGAACCCATGGTTCTCTTTCTTTACCATGTTTCCTAGCAACGAAGTCTCTCTTATCGTAACGTTGATTCTTTGATTGTGGGTTATCAAGATCAACAGCAGGTTTAGTCTCTACATCATTGTCATTGCTAGGTTGAGCATCAACATGAACATCATCATTAACATTATCACTAGGTTCATGTTCATTACCAGATTGTGTTTCAGCATCAAAAATAGAAATACCATTGGAATCTCAGGTGTGTTAACAACAGGTTCACTAGAAGCATGCAAAGTCCTATCATTTTTCTTTTTCTTCCTCTTAGAATAACTAGGTGCATCAATATTAATTCTCTAAGAATCTTGCTCAATTCTCTTAGGATGGCCCTCAGGATACAAAGGTTCCTGAGTCACTTTACCACCTCTAGTCATAACTCTAACAACATTATCATTTCTCTTATTATTAAATTCATTGAGCAAATCATTCTGAGCTTTAAGCACTTGTTCTACTTGAGTGGTAACCATAGAAGCATGTTTACTAATAAGTTTAAGTTCACCTTTAACACTAGCCATATAATCACTCAAGTGTTCAAGCATATCAGCATTGTGTTTCAATTGTCAACCAACATAAGCATTGAAATTTTCTTGTTTAACCATAAAGTTATCAAACTCATCCAAGCATTGGCTAGCAAACTTAGTAAATGGAATTTCATATTTATCAAATCTATAGAGAGAATTTACCTTTACTACCTGTGTCGGGTTATCAAGACCATGTATTTCTTCAATAGGCGGTAAATTCTTAACATCTTCAGCTTTAATACCTTTTTCTTTCATAGATTTCTTTGCCTCTTGCATATCTTCGGGACTGAGAAATAAAGTACCCCTTTTGTTCAGAGTTGGCTTAGGGGTTGGTTCAGGAAGTGTCCAATTATTTTCATTAGTCAACATATTATTCAATAATAATTCAGCTTAATCAACAGTTCTTTCCCTGAAAACACAACCAGCACAACTATCCAGGTAGTCTCTGGAAGCATCGGTTAGTCCATTATAAAAGATATCAAGTATTTCATTCTTCTTGAGAGGATGATCAGGCAAAGCATTAAGTAATCAGAGAATCCTCCCCCAAGCTTGTGGGAGACTCTCTTCTTCAATTTGCACAAAATTATATATTTCCCTTAAAGTAGCTTGTTTCTTATGAGCGGGGAAATATTTAGCAGAGAAGTAATAAATCATATCCTGGGGACTACGCACACAACCAGGATCAAGAGAATTAAACCATGTTTTAGCATCACCCTTTAATGAGAATGGAAACAACTTAAGGATAAAGTAATAGCGAGTTTTCTCATCATTAGTGAACATGGTGGCTATATCATTTAATTTAGTAAGATGTGCCACAACAATTTCAGATTCATAGCCATAGAAAGGATCAGATTCAACCAAAGTAATTAACTCATGATCGACAAAGAAATCCTAATCCTTATCAGTAATAAAGATAGGTGAAGTAGCAAAACCAGGGTCATATTTCATTCTAGCATTCAAAGACTTTTCTTTAAGCTTAGCTAATAATTTCTTAAGATCAGATCTATCATTGCAAGCTAAGAAGTCTCTAACAGTTTCTTCATCCATAACATAACCCTCAGGCTCAACAGGCAATTCATATCTAGGGGAGAATCTTCATCATCACTTTCATCAATATTATCAGTTTCAATAATTTCATTCTCTCTAACCCTAGCAAGTTTTTCATCAAGAAATTCACCTAGTGGCACAATATTATCAAGCATAGAAGTAGTTTCATCATAAATATCACGCATAGCAGAAGTGGCATGATACGTCTCCGTTGTATCTACTTTTCCAAACACTTTTCCCCTTATTTTGGACTCTAACTTGCATGATTTGAATGGAACTAACCCGGACTGACGCTGTTTTCAGTAGAAATGCCATGGTGTTATTTTTGTGCAGAAATAAAAGTTCTCGGAATGACCTGAAAATCAAAGGAGAATTGTTTTGGAATATATAAAAAATACTGATACGTCCATTTTGCATCATGCTTTTATATCGATATTTATTGCATTATGGGCCGTTATTACACATTATGTCAGAATACTTATGCCTATTCTCTCTTATTTTACAAGGTTTACATAAAGAGGGAGAATGCCGGCAGCTGGGATTCTGGGCTGGAAAAGGAGCAAATATTAGAGACCTATTCTGCATAGCTCCAAAAGTCCCGGAACTTCATGGAAGTCATTTTCAGAATATATAATAAATAATGAGCACAAGAAGTTCCAGAGGAGGGCCACACCCTGCCCACGAGGGTGGGGGGCGCGCCCTACCCCCTGGGCGCGCCCCCTACCTCGTGGGCCCCCTGGTGGCCCTCCGATGCCCATCTTCTGCTATATGGAGTCTTTTGATGAGGAAAAAATCATAAGCCAGCTTTCGGGACGAGACTCCGCCGCCACGAGGCGGAACCTTGGCGGAACCAATCTAGGGCTCTGGTGGAGCTGTTCTGCCGGGGAAACTTCCCTCCGGGAGGGGGAAATCATCGCCATCGTCATCACCAACGATCCTCTTATCGGGAGGGGGTCAATCTCCATCAACATCTTCACCAGCACCATCTCCTCTCAAACCCTAGTTCATCTCTTGTATCCAATTCTTGCCTCCAAGTCCGGGATTGGTACCTGTGGGTTGCTAGTAGTGTTAATTACTCCTTGTAGTTGATGCTAGTTGGTTTATTTGGTGGAAGATCATATGTTCAGATCCTATATGCACATTAATACCCCTCTGATTATGAACATGAATATGCTTTGTGAGTAGTTACGTTTGTTCCTGAGGACATGGGAGAAGTCTTGCTATTAGTAGTCATGTGAATTTGGTATTCGTTCGATATTTTGATAAGATGTATGTTGTCTCTCCTCTAGTGGTGTTATGTGAACGTCGACTAGATGACACTTCACCATTATTTGGGCCTAGAGGAAGGCATTGGGAAGTAATAAGTAGATGATGGGCTGCTAGAGTGACAGAAGCTTAAACCCTAGTTTATGCGTTGCTTCGTAAGGGGCTGATTTGGATCCATATGTTTCATGCTATGGTTAGGTTTGCCTTAATACTTTTGTTGTAGTTGCGGATGCTTGTAATAGAGGTTAATCATAAGTGGGATACTTGTCCAAGTAAGGGCAGTACCCAAGCACCGGTCCACCCACATACCAAATTATCAAAGTACCGAACGCGAATCATATGAACATGATGAAACCTAGCTTGACGATATTCCCATGTGTCCTCGGGGGCACTTTACATCATATAAGAGTTTTTCCATGCTTGTCCTTTGCTACAAAAAGGATTGGGCCACCTTGCTGCACTTTATTTACTTTTGTTACTTGTTGCTCGTTACCAATTATCTTATCACAAAACTATCCGTTACCTATAATTTCAGTGCTTGCAGAGAATACCTTGCTGAAAACCGCTTATCATTTCCTTCTGCTCCTCGTTGGGCTCTGAATTGGGAGAATTGTCTTGGGTCATAAAGTTTCTGAAAGAGGTATTGAAGTTGATAAATGTGACGCCCTCGATTCAATCATACACTAATCATGCATGCAAATGTGTACGATCATGATCAAGGACTCACGGGAAGATATCACAACACAACTCTAGACACAAATTAAAATAATACAAGCTTTATATGACAAGCCAGGGGCCTCGAGGGCTCGAATACATAAGCTCAAATACACAAGAGTCAGCGGAAGCAACAATATCTGAGTACAGACATGAGTTAAACAAGTTTTGCCTTAAGAAGGCTAGCACAAAAGCAACATTGATCGAAAAGGCAAGGCCTCCTACCCGGGAGCCTCCTAACTACTCCTAGTCGTCTGCGGTCTTCACGTAGTAGTAGGCATCCTCCGGGTAGTAGTAGTTATCAGTGGCATCATCTGGCTCCTGGGGTCCGTCATCTGGTCGCAACAATCGGGTATGGGAGAAAAAGAGGTAACAAAGCAACCGTGAGTACTCATCCAAAGTACTCGCAAGACTTACATCAGATCTAAACTAAGTATGCATCTGTATCAAAGGAAATGGGTTGTATCTGTGGACTAAACTGCAGAATGCTAGAAGAGAAGGGGAAAGCCTAGCCTATCGAAGACTAGTGTCTTCAAGCATCTTCAAGCATCTTGCAACATATAGAAGAGTACAGATCAACATAATGTAAAGTAGTAGTGTTATCAACCTCGGCCAGAGATCCTTTCTCGACTCCCTGCGAGAAAGCAATCCCAGAGCCATACTATCCATTTCTCATTCACAATTCATTTCTCCTCACAAGTATCCAGTTCTAGTTGTATCGATCGGGATACAACTCCAAGTGTCCGTTACCGTAGGACAGGCTATCGATAGATGTTTTCTTCCCTGCAGGGGTGCACCAACTTACCCACCACGCTCGATTAACTCCGGCCGGACACACTTTCCTGGGTCATACCCTGCCTCGGCCAAACAATACGCCGCAACCCGACCTAGGCTTAAGAGAGAGGTCAACACGCCGGACTAGACCTATACCCCCAGGGGTCATGGGCCATCTCCCCAGGGACTCCTGCACGTTGCGTGGGCGGCCGGTGACCAGACCTAGCTACCTCCTTCAAAAAGGCAGGTGCTTACGCAGTCCAACCCGGCGCGCGCCGCTCACTCGCTGACGTCTATTAAGCTTCAGCTGATGTATACGACGTAGAACGCCCATACTATGCCCACGTGATGGTTAGTGCTATCAGGCGAGAGGCCCCTCGGATCAAATATCCAAACCGTAGTGGATTAGGAGCACGCGGTAATGAGCAGAGACTCACGATCGATGTGACCCCGTCGCCCCGTCTCGAGTACTTGCGGCAGGGGCTAAGAATGCCCGGCCACGCCTCGTAAGTATCTCGCGGGCACCTTCCAGGTCAACCCGACTCCACATCACTCGCTATTAAGCTCGCGTGGGTACCCCTCAGGGCCAGCCCGTCTTTAGTAACATGGCTCAGTGTAAAGTCATAGTAACCATAGTAACTGTGTGTCTAACACCGAAGGGAAAACCCGAGGAATCACCCCTGGTGAATTCCACTCGATGTTGTCATCAAGGTGAACATAAGAGGATCCACCCTCGAGGTTCACGTTTGATGGGTTGCACGGCAGAGCCGTAACGGAAGTGGTTAAGGAGGAAATCACCCTCGATGACCTTGACCGTATAGCTACACTACTGAGATCTCATCAGGAGTGATGTAAGAGGTTCCACCCTCGGCACTTGATGGTAACTCTGCAGAGTCGTATAACTAGTGGGGTGATGTGCGGTGTCGGGGCCTGGACGTCGATCACGTTGATCGAGTCATCGAACATAAAGCGAGGCAACTGGGACAAGGTGGGGGTCACTAATGGATCTGTAACCAACCTATACTAGGCAGTTTAGGATAAGCAGGTAAGGTATGAAAGCAAGTAACAAAAACAGGCTATGCATCAGAGTAGGATCATACATAAAGCAGTAGCAGTTCTAATGCAAGCATGAGAGGGAAAGAAATGGGTGATATCGGAATGCTCAAGGGGGGTTTGCTTGCTTGGTTGCTCTAGCAAGGAGGGGTCGTCGTCGACGTAGTCGATCACGGGGGCAGCATCGGTCTTGGGGTCTACCGGAGAGAAGAGGGGGAAGAAACAATAAATACAGAGCAAACAATGCATCACAAGGCATAACATGACAATAGGCAGAGCTAGGGTTGTCCTAACATAGTACTACACGTTGCCGACGGAGGGGATAAACATCCGAGGATGAATCCCCGGCGTTAGACGAATTCCGGACAGATGAAAGAGAGGGGACGGTTCCATGTTCAGCATGCTAGGGGCATGTGACAGGTGAATGGACCGTGCATTCGGATTCGTGGGATTTTTCTGAGCAACTTTCATGTAGAAAACATTTTCATCCGAGTTACAGTTTAATTTCTATGAATTTCTAAAATTTTCCTATTTTCTGGATTTATTTTATTTACAGAAAATGATATATGATGTCAGCATGATGTCACAGTGACATCAGCAGGTCAACAAACGGCTGACCAGGTCAAACCTGACATGTGGGTCCAGTGGGTCCCACATGTCAACGTTTGTGGCACTAAAAGTGGATTAAATTGACTAACAGAACTAGTTAGGGGTGTGGGCCCCATTAGTCACTGACTGATTAGTGATTAAAACTAATTAACAGATTAATTAACATTTTATTTATTTATAAAACCTGTTAAGTAGCGCGATGCTCACATGTCAGTGGGTAGAGTGCCCAGTTAGCAGTTGACCCAGTCAACTGTGACCCGCAGGGCCCAGCGGAAGTGTCATAGGGGACCCACTTGCCAAGCCACGTCGACGACAACCAGAGACTCGACGCCGGCGTAGCCTCGGATGTGGCCGGAAAAATGTGCTCCGGCCACCATTTTGCGCGCACTTGGGCGCGTTCTAAAGCCGAGACCAAACCGCGTCGAACTGTGGCGGTCTCACGGCCAGGGAGGCTCTACGGCGATGACAGCGAGCACGTCGGCGGCGGAGCTCGCGGGTGCGCTACGGCGAGGCGGCTGTGGTGCGAATTTGCGCGCGCGTTTGGGCTCATTCGAACGCGGGAACATCACCGCGTCATTCTAACCCAACGGCGCCGGCTATGGTGGTCGAAAATGACGGCAGCGACGAGCTCGGGCGGCGGACAGAAAAATGGCGCAGCAGCGAGCTAGCTACGGCGATGCACAAGGCGCGAGGAGAGGAAATGAGGGAGGGAGGAGCTCACCGTGTGGCACACGGAGGCCGGTGAGAGGCTTAGTAGAAGCAGCAGGCGTCGCCGGAGATGAAGAAGGACGACGGCAGCCGGAGATGGGGACGAAGGGGATCTGGTGCTGCCACGCCTCCGAGCTCCAGCTGAGGCCATCGGTCGAAGGAGTCGACCCCCGCGAAGCTCACCGATAGGGTCAGCGGGCGCGGGGCCGCGGGTGGCCGCAACAACGACGGAGGATGACGGCGACCGCGCTCGGGCGTGGATGGGGAACCGGGGGAGAGGAAGAGCGGGGAACTGGTGGGGAGAGGGAGAGGCAGAGAGAGAGGGAGCAAGTGGGAGAGATGGGTGGAGGCCGAGGCGTCGGGGCAGCCTTGTCGTCTCCCGCGTCGTCGACGAGGTGGTGCGGCGCCGAACGTGGGCGGGAGCGCCCTGTAGCGGCCGAGTACGAGGAACAGGAAGGAGGGGGAGGCAACCGGTGCAGGGAGTTGGGCCGTGGAGGGGGGGGGGTTAGGTGGGCTGGCTCTGGTGGAGGGGTGGGTCGAGGCCCAGGGGAAGTCAGGGGCCTTCTCTCTCTCCCTTTTCTTTTTTAAAGCTTTTGCTTTTTCTTTTAACAACTTTCTGTTATAGCTATTTTAGGCCATTTAGACATTTTGCAAAAATATTGGTTCACCACCAATATTACCAGAAGAATACTTTCCACATGATGAACATTTTAGTTTTCATGTTTGAGCATTTTGAATTTCACACATAATTTGAAATTGAATTCAACTGGAATTTGAAAAGGAATATTGGTCAAAGTGACTAAGCACTGTTATAGCAAAATGATTAGCTTGATCTCAGGGATTACTGTAGCATCATTACACCGGGGTGTTACAATTCTCCTCCTCTAAAAGAAATTCTCGTCCCAAGAATTAAGAGGTAGAAGGGAACAGGTCGGGGTATTCAGCCCGGAGGTTATCTTCACGTTCCCAAGTGGCTTCATCTTTAGTATGATTCGACCATTGCACCTTGAGGAACTTGGTAACCTTCTAGCGGGTTCGATGTTCAGCTTCTTCAAGAATGCGGATCGGATGCTCTTTGTATGTGAGATCATCTTGAATTTCAATCAATTCCGGATCCACTTCACGTTCCGGATCCTTCAAGCAATGACGAAGTTGCGACACATGGAAGACGTCATGCACGTGAGAGAACTGAGGTGGCAACTCCAATTGATAAGCCACCAGTCCACGACGGGCCAGAATGCGGAAATGACCAATGTAGCGTGGAGCTAGCTTGCCCTTGACTCCGAACCGATGAGTGCCTCTCAAAGGATTGACACGCAGATAAGCTTGTTCACCAGGTTGATAAGTTGAACCCCAGTGTTTCCGGTCATAGTTGCTCTTCTGGCGGGACTGGGCCGCCTTGAGATTATCCCGGAAAATGCGAACCTGCTCTTCAGCTTGTTGAATAATGTCTGGAACAATGAGCGTATGTTCCCCAGTTTCTGACCAATTCAGAGGAGTTCAGCACTTACGTCCATAAAGCACTTCGAAGGGTGCCATCTTCAAGCTGGCTTGATAGCTGTTGTTATAAGAGAACTCCGCATAAGAGAGAGATTCTTCCCACTTCTTGCCAAAAGAAATAACACAAGCTCGAAGCATGTCTTCAAGAATTTGATTGACTCGCTCAACTTGGCCTTGGGATTGGGGATGATAAGCAGTGCTCCAGGTAATATGAGTTCCCATTGCCTCTTGGAAACTATCCCTGAACTTTGAAGTGAATATACTGCCACGGTCTGAACTGATCTCCTTTGGAATGCCGTGGAGTGACACAATTCGGGAGATATACAAGTTTGCTAATTGACTAGCAGTGATAGTTTCCTTGACTGGCAGAAAGTGAGCAACCTTCGAGAATTAGTCGATGACAACAAAAATAGCATCGTTACCTTTCTGAGACTTGGGAAGGCCAGTGACAAAGTCCATCTGAATCTTATCCCACTTCCATTCAGGAATCGGAAGCGGTTGTAGAAGTCCAGCCGGTTTCTGATGTTCTGCTTTGACGCGACGACAAAATGTCACTGTCGGTGTCAAAACCGGCGGATCTCGGGTAGCGGGTCCCGAACTGTGCGTCTAAGTCGGATGGTAACAGGAGGCAGGGGACACGATGTTTTACCCAGGTTCAGGCCCTCTCGATGGAGGTAAAGCCCTACGTCCTGCTTGATTATACTTGATAATATGGGTATTACAAGAGTTGATCTACCACGAGATCGGAGATGCTAAACCCTAGAAGCTAGCCTATGGTATGATTGTATGTTGTCCTACGGACTAAAACCCCCCGATTTATATAGACACCGGAAGGCTCTAGGGTTACACAAGGTCGGTAACAAAGGAGGAGATATACATATCCGTATTGCCTAGCTTGCCTTCCACGCCAAGTAGAGTCCCATCCGGACATGGGACGGAGTCTTCAATCTTGTATCTTCATAGTCCAACAGTCCGACCAAAGGATATAGTCCGGCTGTCCGGAGACCCCCTAATACAGGACTCCCTCAGTAGCCCCTGAACCAGGCTTCGATGACGATGAGTCCGGCGCGCAGTGTTGTCTTCGGCATTGCAAGGCGGGTTCCTCCCCCGAACACACCACGGAAGAATTTGAATACAAGGATAGTGTCCGACCCTGTAAAATAAGTTCCACATATAACCGTAGAGAGAATAATATTGCCACAAATCTAATCTGCTGACACGTTTTGGCAGCATGACATCACGCCACGACCTGGTAATTATTTGAACCGTTTTTCTTTAACCAGCCCCCGCACATAACGCGAGGCAGTTTCTTGACATGTCTTGTCAAAGCAGAGATCGTGTTCTCTTATTACGGGATTCTCATCAATACGGACATGGGTAACCCAATCGTGCCTAGGACTCCTAGATTTTAGGCAAGTCCCAAGCGGCCACGAGGAGGACGTTTGATATTCACCCTCTTTATAAAGGGACTGGGTTGTTACTTTTTTCCCTCCCGTACTCAATCGAATCCCTCCCCCGCCTCGAGTTCTAACACCCAAAGCCGAGGTCAGGTGCTTCGGACCTTCAATCATGTCCGGATCCAGCCTTCAAGGCCGGTGGATGTCTTCCTCCGTCACGGAGGAGGACATCAAGAAGTTGAGGGAGGCCAGATATCTGACCGCCGAAATTTCGCATAGGCTGCCCGCCCGAGGGCAGGTCGTCCCTACTCCCGAACCCAACGAGAGCGTTGTGTTCGTCTCCCACTTCCTCCGAGGGCTAGGCCTCGCTCTGGATCCCTTTGTCAGGGGTCTTATGTTCTATTACGGGCTGTATTTTCACGATCTGTCCCCAGACTCCCTTCTTCACACCTCGTCATTTATTGTCGTCTGTGATGCCTTCCTCCGCATTACCCCTCACTTCGGCTTGTGGCTCAAGACCTTCGATGTGAAGCCGAAGATGGTCGAGGGACAGTACGTAGCGTGCGGAGGTGCTTTAATAAGCAAAATTGCTAATGCTCCATGGCCAAAGGGTTCCTTTTCAGAGGCGTCCGGATTGTGGCAACGGGAGTGGTTTTACGTCACAACTCCCCGAAGTGCCAAGTGGGTAGCTGTCCCCACCTTTCGCTCGGGTCCTCCACCACAACTGATGTCGTGGATCAGCAGGGGACTGAGCTGGGGTCCAGCCAAGGACGTGCCAATACTGCAGAGCCGTATCCGAGATCTCTTCGAGGGAGATTTCAGTCTGGTTATGGTGATGCAAGTCATGCTGGTTCGTCGAGTCCAGCCTTGCAAACGCCGGCCCCTCCGCATGTGGGAGTTCAACCCAGAAGGACCGCGCACTATTCAAAATTTCCTTGGCATGATGCACGAGGAGATGTACAAATCGTTCTTCGGACCCCAAATAGAGTGTTCGGACACTACCGAGGACGTGGGCCTGAGAAGCAACTGCACCGCCGCCCAAGTAAGTAATCCCATGGCCGAACACATCGTCTTTTTATTTATCATGACATCATTCTGAAGAATCGCTCTTTGACCAGGACTGGATAACAAAGGCGAAGATGATCCGGTGTTCGCCCCCCCTTCCTGAAGGCTTGGACAATCCGGTGCTGGAAAAGATGCTCGAGCCAGCACCTTGTCCGGTACCCTCGAAGGAAGACGAAGGGGGGAATAAAGAGGGCGAAAGCGGGCCTCCATCACTACCTATTCCAACCGAGGGAATGAGCGCCTCCACGAGGGAGGATAACTGAGGGGAAGAATCTGACATTCTCTCTCCCCGGGGAAGGAAGAGGATTACCTCCAAAGATCCGGAAATCAAGGTTTCCAAACGGGAGAAGAAATCTCTGCCAGAGGGTCCTGCCTTGGAGGGTGTTCTTGCCGCACAATGTCCGCGCGGGGATCAGCCCTCTAATGAGCTGTAAGTAATCAAAAGGTATTTAATGGTGAAGATATCCTACCTTACTTCTGAGGAAAATAACCGAAGTATTTATCTTGCAGTTTGGATCTTAGCCCTTCTCAGCTGAGCTCGTCTTCGGGGGATCTTCTTCCGGAGATGATGGAGATCGAAACGCCTCCCCCTGCCACGCCACCTTACGAAGCGGGCAACCCTGAGGTGTCGTCGTGGAGGGCTTCTCTTGATCCGGCAAGGCCAGAAGGTAATCCTATGGCCACCCGAAGTCCTCAGTATCCGGCTCTCAAAGAGAGCAAAAAGAGTCCGACATCGTCTGATGCGCGGTCAGATGTACGGAGGGATCTTCTGGAGAAGGCGGCTATCTCAAAAGAGCACCGCATATTGATGGGTACGGTGATTGAAAGGATTTCGTCCGCCGAAAGCGGGCTGCATGAAGCCTTTATGAATCTACTGACGGGTTTTGAGGTACGTGAAATGATGTATATTTTTGAAAGTACCACACATTTTTAGATGTGCCCTGTGTAGATAGTAGCCCCTGAGACTCTAGTCGTCGTCGAAAATGGCGGCAAACAGAGGATCATAGTCCCAGGTAATAACCAGACTGCCTTTATGTGCAGGTTGTCGGTGTCAAAACCGGCGGATCTCAGGTAGTGGGTCCCGAACTATGCGTCTAGGCCGGATGGTAACAGGAGGCAGGGAGCACGATGTCTTACCCAGGTTCGGGCCCTCTTGATGGAGGTAAAACCCTACGTCCTGCTTGATTAATATTGATGATATGGGTAGTACAAGAGTAGATCTACCACGAGATCAAGGAGGCTAAACCCTAGAAGCTAGCCTATGGTATGATTGTTGTATATGGAGTTGATTGCCTACGAACTACAACCCTCCGGTTTATATAGACACCGGATAGGGTTAGGGTTACATAGAGTCGGTTACAATGGTAGGAGATCTTGAATATCCGCATCGCCAAGCTTGCCTTCCACGCCAAGGAAAGTCCCATCCGGACACGGGACGAAGTATTCAATCTTGTATCTTCATAGTCCAGGAGTCCGGCTGAAGGTATAGTCCGGCTACGCGAACACCCCCTAATCCAGGACTCCCTCAGTAGCCCCTGAACCAGGCTTCAGTGACGACGAGTCCGACGCGCAAATTGTCTTCGGCATTGCAAGGAGGGTTCCTCCTCCAAGTCCTTCATAGAAGATTGTAAACACCAAGAGTAGTGTCCGGCTGTGCAAAATAAGCTTCCACATATTGCCATAGAGAGAATAATATTAACACAAATCAAATCTGCTGACGTATTCCACAGTGCGTCATCACACTACAGCCAAGTCCTTCACTCGAATCGTTTTCACTTTTCCACCTCAGCGTGTTTTGCGAGGCGGTTTCCTTGGCACGTCTTGTCAAAGCAGAGATCGTGTACCCCCCTTTTACGGGATTCTCATCAATACAAACGTGGGTAACCCAACCGCGCCACTTATCACGACGCTTGGGAGGCAAGCGAGTTTTACTAGGCAGGTGGGGACGCACAACTGCATCCGCCCATATAAGGGGACAAGGATCCACCTTTTTACCTACGCCTTCTTCCTCCTTTGCCTATCCATCTCCTGCGCACCCGAGCTCCAGCGCCCAAGCCCGCACTTCCCACCTCAACCTTCTCCAGCAATGTCCGGAGTGGGAGGCAAGTGGATGGTCTCCTCCACCATGGAGGGCAAAGTCAAGAAGCTAAGGAAGGCCGGATACCTGTCCAAGGACATCGCACACTGGCTTCCCAAAGAGGGGCAGCTTCTCCCCACCCCAAGGCCCCATGAGAGGGTAGTATTTCTCCCCCACTTCCTCCGCGGACTGGGTTTTCCACTCCACCCATTTGTTCGGGGGCTCATGTTCTACTACGGCCTGGATTTCCACGATCTGGCTCCGAACTTCATCCTCAACATCTTGGTGTTTATCGTCGTGTGCGAGGCTTTTCTCCGCGTCCGCCCTCATTTCGGCCTCTGGCTCAAGACCTTCAACGTCAAGCCCAAGGTGGTGCGTGACAGCCAGGCGGAGTGCGGAGGCGCCATGGCGGGCAAGATGGCCAACGTCCTATGGTTCGAGGGCTCTTTCGTGGAGACCCTAAAGGGATGGCAATCTGGGTGGTTTTATATCACCGAGCCGCGCGATCCAAAATGGACCGCAGCCCCCGAGTTCCGATCCGGACCCCCCACGCGGCTTATGTCCTGGAAAGAGACGGGCCTGTCGTGGGGTGACGAAAAAGAGGTGACCGGATTGCAAACATGCATCCAGTCCCTGGTGAACAAGCCAGTCCGGCTTGTTAATGTAATCCAGGTTATGCTCGTCCGTCGGATCCTCCCGTGCCAACAACGGGATTTTAATCTGTGGGAGTTCGACCCGGCGCAGCATCAAACCGTCAGCAGGCTCTTTGACACGACATACGAAGACGCCTGGAAGATGCTATTCAAGGGCGCCGAGGCTCCCGCATCCGCTTCCGAGGACCGCTGATATAGCTCGCAGTGTCACGCTAGCAAGGTATGCCATCTACACCTTTTACAGGATGTTAAGCTTTTTTCATAGTTTGACTCTATGCGGGATCTAAACTCCCTTACCTTTGACAGGCTTGGCGGGCGATATCCGGACCGATTAACTGTCCGGCTCCGCTGCCCGAAGACCCAGCCCCGGCTCTACTAGCAAAGCTGCTGGTTCCGGCGCCTTATGTGGTGCCGGAGAAGAAGGCCAAGAAGAAGAAGACCACGGGGACTCGAAAGAGTGCCCGCAACGTGGTGGTGTCGGACTCGTCATCTGACGAGTCCGAGACGCCCTCCTCCCGTGAAAACGAGGAGGAGGAAGAAGAAAACTCTCCCCCCCAGCGGAGGGAGGAGAGAAGAGGAAGGCCGCCCCAACGGGGGAGGCCGAGGGGTCTAGGAAAAGGAAGACCCCTCCGCCGGACTACGCCCCCAATGCCGAAGAGGGCAAAGAGGAGTGGCCAAACAGGGCCAAGCGTCCGGCGAAATCGTAAGTTCAGATATCAGAACAACTCATGATGTTCCTTTGTTGCACAGCTTTCCCTAAGGTCGAATGTAATTATGCAGTCCGCCCCGGGCCGAATTCGACGAATCGTCGGGCGGCTCCCTGGACTCATCGGACGTGAACTCAGTTCCACCCGCTGTCTCCCCCCGCACTGCAGACGACGCCGAAGTGGCGTCGCGACAAGCTCTGGGGCAGGAGGAGGTGGTCCCGGAGGAGCCGCAAGGCAACCTCCCGGACTCCAGGGGTGAAGGGGATAAGGTTCCCCAGGGCTCTCAGTCCAGCTTTGTGCCGGACACGGCGCCGGAATCTTCCACAGTTCCGGACCGCGGTAGGCGAACTCCTTCCAAGAGGAGCAAGCCTTCTGAGCCGGCGGCCTCCGTCCAACCGGAGGTGCCGGACAATCTGCTGGAGGTGCTTGACGATGCCTCCATCGACGAGGGGCACCGTACTATTATGAGTACAGTGATCCAGAAGGTTCAGTCCGCCAAGAGCGGACTGACTGAAGCTTGCTCTAGCCTTCTAACAGGCTTCGAGGTAAGTAAAAATATGTAAAAATATTACCACATAGACAGTAGCCCCTGATGCTCTGTTTGGCGTTCGGAAAGAAAAGCCGAATAGAGGATGTATTAAATATCGCAGGAGTCTAACAAAAAAGAGTCAATATGCATATGCAGGCTTCGCTGCTATCCACCGCCGCACTGATTGCGGAGGTGGGTGTCCTGAAGCAGGACCTCGAGCGGACCGAGCAAGAGCTCGGCCTTGCCAAGCGGCGGCTCGAGGAGGAAGAAGGTAAGAAATACCTTACAGAAAAAGTGCCTATAAAAAGGCTTGATTGCAAAAAGAGTAACAGGATTGTACTGCTTATTGTAGGGGCCATGACTGAGGTGGCGACCCTTAAGCAGGCGCTGTCTGAGGCCGAAAATAAAACGGCCGCGGAGCGCACCGAGCGAGACAGACTTGGGGCTTAGGTCGGTGAGGTGCAGCAAGAGCTTCAGGCTCTCATGAAAAAACATGAGAGTTTGGAGCTGGAGTCGAAGGCGCAAGCATCCAAGCTTGCAACGGCCCTAGAGGCTGCCAAGGCCGAAGCCCAAAAGGCCCTCCAAGAGTTGGAGGATATGAGGAAGATAGCAGCGGGTAAGGCATTCTTTATGCAAAGCAGAAATATAAAAGTGAACTGCCTGTTACGTACCCGAATCCGGAGCTCTCTAGGGGCATTCGCAGATCTTCCCCGCAGCATATCCGACGCCGCCGCATTCTACCGAGCTGAAGAGGGTAGCTCGACGGAGAAGGTGTTCTGGTCTCAGTATTCTGAGGCCGGACACCCTGTGCCCTTGAGCGACCAGCTGAAATAGCTGGTCGAGCTCCACAAGGCGGCCGAGCAGGCCATGAAGGGCTTCATAGTTCGGCTGTGGTCCGGAGAGGCCCTGCCTGGGAGCTATTTCGGGCTGGTGCGGCGGCTGGTGGAGGCCTGTCCGAGGCTTGAGGTCATCAAGCGCTCCGTCTGCACCGAAGGTGCCTGTCGGGCCCTTGCCCGTGCAAAGGTGCACTGGGGTAAGCTGGACGGTGAGAAGCTTGTGAAGGACGGGCCGCCATCGGGGAAGGAGCATCGCAAGCCCGAGAACTACTACAAGGATGTTCTTGCAGGTGCCCGCCTTGTGGCGGATGAATGTACCAAGGATGTGATATTTGAATGAACTCGCTCGTGTTTATCATGTGCGCTGAAAACTTGTTCATATGCGCTAAGCAATGCTTATTGAATTTAAAATATTACTTTCTGTGCGGCCGTTTATCAAAAGTTGAGAGATGGCCAGTCGTCGGCTTCTGCCCCCATGCCACTAGTGCTGGGGTGTTCGGGATAAACCTGAACGCTCTTTTTCCCATAGTTGGGTCCTTCGAGGGAGGCACTCAGCACAACGAACCAGGCAATCAAACTATAATGCTTGAACACTCTCACTTAGCCATAGAACTCTATAATTTTAAATTCCGGCGAAGCCCCTAGTTCGGAAGACCGAGTTCGGGGCGCTATCCACGCCTTGGCCGGACAAAGCCAGCTCCTCGCTCGAAGCGGCATAAGCCTTTAGGGACTCGAAAAACCTTTCGAACAGCGACCGGTCTCTCGCCACATCATGAAAGTCAGTTTTAGCTTTCTCCACTGAGGTGCTTAACCCAGCTGAACCGGGGCACAATCGCAGTGGTTCTCCTAGTGCTACCTTAGCCGATAGAGCGGAACGTAAGGCACCAAAACATAGGAGCCGGGCAAACCCAACTATTGACCCAAATCATGATTCGGAGCCAATGCATATAGTGCTATAAGTTCGGGGTGCCGCACTTGTGAAAGTGTACGGACTTCTCACACCATTATGAGGGGTACTAAAGCCCCTGGCGTGTTTGCCGTACCATGGTGTACGGGTGCAATCATGTCATTTAATAAACATAAATGTGAAAAGAAGATAATGCAAAAAATAGACAAGAAGCTAAGCATTGTTTATAGAGAGGCTATTTATCAAAGCCGAATGATACAAATAGTGCGGTAAGCAAAAGATATTGGACTATTCAGTATGTCCTGACCAGGGGCAGGCCGCGGAATTGTATTTAAAACAGGTATAGCGCTCGTAACAGAGACCACCTGGGAGTTCCATAATGCGGCATGGCTTGTCTGCCTCCCTGGATCTTGCATCGTTTGTGCGGCAGTCGAATTGCGGAACAGGTCGTCCGAAGTATGGAGTCCTGAAAGTAAGAAAAAATTAAAAAAGAATCCGGCAGCCCCTAGTACGTTTTAAGCCGTATTTTGAGCGTGCCGTTATTGTGCCCCTTCCCCTGTGCCCATGGTATTTCAAGGGCGTAGTTATGTACGCGAGGTACTGGTTTCGCTATGTCGCGAAAGCTGGGGTTGGGGCCGCATTGCTACGCTTGCTCAGAGTGTGCCAGGCGGTCCTGCTGTGGGTTACTCCGGGCGCGCTTGGCAGTGTATGGCTTTTTAATGGCCGGACTGGAGAATTGCCCGAGAAGGCTACTTTGTACCTCCACTGCGAGAGCCGCCGTATGCTCCTCCGTACGGAGGGAGCGTTCGGTGTTTCCGTTGACCGTAATTACTCCTCGAGGGCCTGGCATCTTGAGCTTGAGATATGCGTAGTGCGGCACCGCCTTGAACTTTGCGAATGCGGTTCGTCCGAGCAGGGCGTGATAGCCACTGCGAAACGGGACTATATCGAAGATTAACTCTTTGCTTCGGAAATTGTCCGGGGATCCGAAGACCATGCCAAGTGTTACTGAGCCTGTACAGTTGGCTTCTACACCTGATATAACCCCTTTAAAGGTCGTTCTTGTGGGCTTAATTCTTGAGGGATCTATGCCCATTTTCCGCACTGTATCCTGATAAAGCAGGTTCAGGCTACTGCCGCCGTCCATGAGGACTCTTGTGAGATGAAATCCGTCGATGATTGGGTCGAGAACCAATGCGGCGAAGCCGCCATGACGGATGCTAGTGGGATGGTCCCTTCGATCAAAAGTGATCGGTCAGGAGGACCATGGGTTGAACTTTGGGGCGACTGGCTCCATCGCGTATACGTCCCGTAGCGCACGCTTCTGCTCCCGCTTGGGAATGTGGGTTGCGTATATCATGTTCACCGTCCGCACTTGTGGGGGAAAGCCCTTCTGTCCATTGTTGTTCGGCGGCTTGGGCTCCTCGTCGTCGCTGTGCCGCCCCTTGTCTCTGTTTTCGGCCCTTAACTTGCCTGCCTGCTTGAACACCCAACAATCCCTGTTAGTGTGATTGGCTGGCCTTTCGGGGGTGCCATGTATCTGGCACAAGCGATCGAGTATTCGGTCCAAACTGGATGGGCCCAGAGTATTCTTTTTGAATGCCTTTTTCCGCTGACCGGATTTATAGCCATTGAATCCGGCATTGACTGCCGTGTCTTCATTGCTGTCGCTGTTAACGCGGCGTTTTTGCTTATTCCGACGTGTCTTGCCACTTTTGTCCTTGGTATCCCAATTACCAGGGTCCTTTGATAAGTTGTTACTGCGAGCTAGCCAGCTGTCTTCTCCCGCGCAAAAGCGGGTCATGAGTGTCGTGAGGGCGGCCATGGATTTCGGCTTTTCCTATCCCAGGTGCCGGGAAAGCCACTCATCGCGGATGTTATGCTTGAAGGCTGCTAGGGCCTCTGCGTCCGGACAGTCGACTATCTGGTTTTTCTTTGTTAGGAACCGTGTCCAGAATTGTCTAGCCAATTCCTCTGGCTACTGAATTATGTGGCTTAAGTCGTCGGCATCTGGCGGTCGCACGTAAGTGCCCTGGAAGTTGTCGAGGAATGCGGCTTCCAGGTCCTCCCAAGAACCGATTGAGTCTGCTGGCAAGCTGTTAAGCCAATGCCGGGCCGGTCCTTTAAGTTTGAGCGGGAGGTATTTGATGGCGTGTAGATCATCGCCGCGTGCCATGTGGATGTGAAGGAGATAATCCTCGATCCATACCGCCGGATCTGTTGTGCCATCATATGATTCGATGTTTACGGGTTTGAAACCCTCTGGGATTTTATGATCCATTACTTCATTCGTGAAGCATAGCGGGTGTGCGGCGCCTCTGTACTGGGCTATATCACGACGCAGCTCGGAAGAGCTATGTCTGTTGTGTTCGGCCCGACCGGATTTGTTGTATCCGGCGTGAAGATCATTGTCACATGCCGTAGGGCGCCTGCGCGATCCGTAGATCGATCTTGTTTGTCTTGCCTTATCCTCCAGTATGTCTCGCAGGTCAGGCGCATTTTCCCGTGCCTTAGTTGAGCGGCGTCGGGGCATGGCTTGGGTGGAGGGCCGAGAGGCCTCTCTGTCGCGGCCGCGAGGTGGCCGGTCTGCCATTTCATGCGCTGGTGATGTAGGTGCTTCCTCCTCTGATCGGGGTAGCGGCCTGCGCTTCGGGTAACTCTTGGAGGGGCGTTTGAGTTCATACTCTTCGGCCGCAAGGACTTCAGTCCATCTGTCAGCTAGCAAATCTTGGGCAGCTCTAAGCTGTTGCTGCTTTTTCTTGAGGCTGCTTGCCGTGGCTAAAAGCCTGCGTTGAAAACGCTCTTGTTCGGCGGGGTCTGATGGTATGACGAATTCGTCGTCATCGAGGCTTGCCTCGTCTTCGGAGGGAGGCGTATAGTTATCATCCTCGACCTCTCGGTCTGCCGCTCTCTCATGAGGGCTAGCTTCTCCATCTTCCTGTGCCGAATCTTGCTGAGGTGGGTGTTCTTCGACGCTATCCGGGGTAGTATTATCTCCCGTGCCGGAATCACCATTTTTGCTTTGGCGGGATTTAGAGCGGCACCGCTGACGCCGGCGCTTTGGCTGTTTCTTGGGGGCGTCATCCCCCACTGTTCCATCGCCATCTCCATCTTTTGGAGTATCCACCATATATATGTCATATGACGAGGTGGCCTTCCAGCGCCCTACAGGTGCTGGTTCCTGTTCGTCTCCTACATCGTCGTCCATGCCGTCGATGTCTTCGGAGCTGAAGTCAAGCATGTCGGTTAGATCGTCGACAGTGGCTACAAAGTGGGTGGTGGGTGGGCTTTGAATTTCCTCATCGTCCGTATCCCACCCTCGCTGACCGTAGTCCGGCCAGGGCTCTCCTGATAAATAGAGAGACTTAAGAGAATTCAGGATGTCGCCAAAAGGCGAATGCTGAAAGATGTCTGCGGTGGTGAACTCCATTATCGGTGCCCAATCGGATTCGATTGGCAGGGGCGCGGGGGGTTCGGAGTCCGGGGAGGAGTCCAGATCCTCGGAGTCACGGGTCATGCAGTGTGCGGGGCTAGCGTTCGGCTCGATCGCTTTCGGGATCGCAGCCCCCGAGGTGATGTCCAACCGCTCATCCTCGATTGGCGCAATAGGCTCCGAGTTAGGGGTCGGAACCGATGCGTGTGCGGCCTCCAAAACACTGTCCGGGGGCAGAGCTAGATCATGCCCCTCGAGATAGTGCGGCGCGCTTGGCCGTGGCTCGAGCCCGTCGAAGATCAAGTCTCCGCGGATGTTAGCCGTGTAGTTTAAGCTTCCAAACCTGACTTGATGGCCAGGGGCGTAGCTTTCGATCTGCTCCAGGTGGCCGAGCGAATTGGCCCGCAGAGCGAAGCCGCCGAAGACGAAGATCTGTCCGGGGAGCAAAGTCTCACCCTGGACCGCATCGTTGTTGATGATCAAAGGAGCCATCGGGCCTAAAGGCGACGACACAGAGGAACTCTCAATGAAAGCACCAATGTCGGTGTCAAAACCGGCGGATCTCGGGTAGTGGGCCCCGAACTGTGCGTCTAGGCCGGATGGTAACAGGAGGCAGGGAACACGATGTTTTACCCAGGTTCGGGCCCTCTTGATGGAGGTAAAACCCTACGTCCTGCTTGATTAATATTGATGATATGGGTAGTACAAGAGTAGATCTACCACGAGATCAAGGAGGCTAAACCCTAGAAGCTAGCCTATGGTATGATTGTTGTATATGGAGTTGATTGCCTACGGACTACAACCCTCCGGTTTATATAGACACCGGATAGGGTTAGGGTTACATAGAGTCGGTTACAATGGTAGGAGATCTTGAATATCCGCATCGCCAAGCTTGCCTTCCACGCCAAGGAAAGTCCCATCCGGACACGGGACGAAGTCTTCAATCTTGTATCTTCATAGTCCAGGAGTCCGACTGAAGGTATAGTCCGGCTACCCGAACACCCCCTAATCCAGGACTCCCTCACAGGTGATGGAGGCTCCGGTGGCTAGCCGGACTGATGGGTATGCCGAACTAAAGCGGCAGCTGGATGCGGCAGATGCCGACATCGTGCTTGTCAACGAGCGGCTTGACGAGGCACAGGGTGAGTGGCCCTTCTGGTAATCGTCACATAATAAGAGCAACATGATGCCAGTATCTTTAATATGTTGTGACTGCAGATGGAGCGGCCACCGTGGAGACCCTTCAGGCGGAGCTTGCCCGAGCCAAGGAGCAAGCAAGGAGTAGCAATGCGGCTGCTTTGCAAGCGGACGAAGAGTTAAGGGCCGAACAGGCCGCACATTGCGAGAGCAAAGAGAAAATGGCTGTCGGTGTCAAAACCGGCGGATCTCGGGTAGGGGGGTCCCGAACTGTGCGTCTAGGCGGATGGTAACAGGAGGCAGGGGACACGATGTTTTACCTAGGTTCGGGCCCTCTTGATGGAGGTAAAACCCTACGTCCTGCTTGATTAATATTGATGATATGGGTAGTACAAGAGTAGATCTACCACGAGATCAAAGAGGCTAAACCCTAGAAGCTAGCCTATGGTATGATTGTTGTTCGTCCTACGGACTAAAACCCTCCGGTTTATATAGACACCGGAGAGGGCTAGGGTTACACAGAGTCGGTTACAATGGTAGGAGATCTACATATCCGTATCGCCAAGCTTGCCTTCCACGCTAAGGAAAGTCCCTTCCGGACACGGGACGAAGTCTTCAATCTTGTATCTTCATAGTCCAGGAGTCCGGCCGAAGGTATAGTCCGGCTATCCGGACACCCCCTAATCCAGGACTCCCTCAGTAGCCCCTGAACCAAGCTTCAATGACGACGAGTCCGGCGCGCAGATTGTCTTCGGCATTGCAAGGCGGGTTCCTCCTCCAAGTACTTCATAGAAGATTTTGAACACAAAGGTAGTGTCCGGCTGTGCAAAATAAGTTTCCACATATTGCCATAGAGAGAATAATATTTACACAAATCTAATCTGCTGACGTATTCCGTAGCGTGACATCACACCATGGCCAAGTCTTTATTCGGATCGTTTTACTGTCCCACCTCAGCGCGTTTAGCGAGGCGATTTCCTTGGCACGTCTTGTCAAAGCAGAGATCGTGTCCCCTTATTCCGGGATTCTCATCAATACGGGTGTGGGTAACCCAATCGTACCCGTTGGTATGTTTTCTCGATCAAAGGCGAGTCCCAAACGGTCATGGGGAGGGCCCTTGGTATTCAACCTCTTATAAAGAGACCAAGGCCTTACTCCTTTCTTTCAATCTCAAATGAGTTCGCCCTTCGCCTTGAGTTCCAACACCCAAGGCTCCAGATTTCAGGCGCTTCGGATCTTCGACAATGTCCGGTTCCGACCTTCGAGGCCAATGGATGCCCTCCTCCATCACGGAGGAGGACGTGCTAAAGTTGAGAGAGGCCAGGTTCTTGACCGGCGAAATCTCGCATAGGCTTCCTGCTCAACGGCAGGTCATTCCCACTCCCAAGCCTGGTGAGAGTGTGGTGTTCATGTCTCACTTCCTTCGGGGGCTAGGCTTCCCGACAGATCCCTTCATGAGGGGGCTCATGTTTTATTATGGGCTGGAATTTCACGACTTAGCTCCGGAGTCCATCCTCCATATTTCCTCATTCATCGTCGTGTGTGAAGCCTTCCTCCGTATTACTCATCACTTCAGACTATGGCTCAAGACCTTCAAAGTAGAGCCGAAGATGATCGAGGGACGACACGCGGAGTGCGGAGGTGCTTTTATAAGCAAGAATGCTGGTGCTCCATGGCCCGAGGGCTCTTTTCAAGAGGATTCCAGCTTATGGCAACGAGAGTGGTTTTATATCACAGCTCCCAGGAGCACCAAGTGGGTGGCGCTGCCTACTTTCCGCTCGGGTCCCCCGCCACGATTGGTGTCATGGGTCAATAAGGGGCTGGACTGGGGGTCGGCAAAGGACGTGCCCCTGTTGCAGGGCCGCATCCGAGATCTCCTAGAAAGAGACATCAGTCTGGTCGTGGTGATGCAGGTTATGTTAATTCGCCGAGTTCTGCCCTGCAAACGTCGCCCCCTCCGCCTATGGGAGTTCAACACGGAGGGACCACGAGTTCTCCAACATTTTCTTGGCATGACGCCCGTGGAGATGTACAAATTGTTCTTCGGACCACAAGTAGTGTGTCCGGATTCTACGGAGGACGCAGGTCTGAGCTGCAATCGTCCGGATACTCAAGTAAGTAGCCTTGTGCCCGGACTCGCTATCCGTATATTTATCATAAAATTGCCTGTAAAAGAGTTGTCCTTTAAACATGAGTGGATAGCGAAAGCAAAGCTAATCAGGTGTCCGGCCCCCTCCCCGAGACCGCGCCGGGTCCCGTGCTAGTCAGGATGTTGGAGGTTGTGCCTTCAAAGGAAAGCGAGGGAGGGGACAAGGAAGCTACAACCTCCTCGAAGGAGGTTGTCCGGAAGGGAGGAATTGAAAATTCCTCTCCTTAGGGGAAGAAGAGGACCGCCTCTGAAGACCCGGAGACCATGGCCTCAAAGCGGGGGAAGAAATCTTCGCCAGAGGGTCCTGTGTTGGGGGATACTTCGACCGAATTATGCCCTCAAGGGGATCAGCCCTCCACCGAGAAGTAGAGAGGAGTTTTCTTTTTAAGAAACGAGAGAAATCCTTGCTTTATATCTGAGAAAAGTAATTGAAAATTTACCTTGTAGCTCAGACCTTAGCCCTTCTCAGCAGAGCTCGTCTTTGGGGGATCTTCTTCCGGAGATGATGGAGAGCGGAACGCCTCCCCCTGCCGTACCGCCTTGCGAGGCGGGCGACCCTGAGGTATCGTCGCGGAGGGTTTCTCCGAATTCGGCAGGGCCGGAAGGTAGTCATATGGCCCCCCAAAGCCCTCCGCGTCCGGCCTTTGAAAAGGGCCATCGGATGAGTCCGGCGCCGTCTGGTGCGCGGTCGGAGGAGCTGAAGGATCTGCTAGGGCGAGCATCTATCTTAGAGGAGCACCGTGCATTGATGGGTACGGTGATTGAGAGGATTTCATCCGCGGAGAGCGGATTGCACGAGGCCGTCAGGAGTTTAGTGATAGGTTTTGAGGTACGCGAAATAATATACCCTTTTTGGACAGTTGCGCATAAAAAAGATGCGCCCTGTGTAGATAGTAGCCCCTGAGACTCTGTGCATTGTCAAAAGTGACGGCGCACAGAGGATCATAATCCCAACTCTAATATGCCGCCTTCATACATAGGTGGCGAAGTGTCCGGTGTCAAGCCGGAATGATGAATTTGCCGAGCTAAAGCGGCAACTTGACGTGGCAGGTGCCGACATCGCACTTGTCAACAAGCGGCTTGACGTGGCCCAAGGTATGTAATTCCTCCGGCGGCACCTGGTAAGAGGAGCTTTATGCTAGTATCTTACAATGTGTGCGCTTGATGCAGATGGTGTTGCTGCCATGGAGAATCTTCGGGCAGAACTTGCCCGAGCCAAGGAGCAAGCCAGGAAAAGTGATGCGGCTGCTGGAAAGGCAATTAAAGAGCTGAAAGCCGAACGGGCTGCTCACTGCCGAAGCAAGAAGGAAATGGCCGAGATGTTTATGAAGCCGAAGAACGCTGCTGACTGTTGCAAGCTTCTTGAAAAATAAGATCGGGCGGAACAGACGGACCTGGAGAAGGCCGTTTCCGATGCCAAGGATGCTCGCTCTGCAATGAGAGCTATGAAGGAGGAGCTGCGTCAGGCCGGAGAGATCGCGGCTGGAAAGCCCTTTATGCCGCGGAGGAAGTTCTGTGATCCTAAACATGCTCCGTTAGACCGGATGTGGAGTACAGCGGACACCTATCTGGATTTGGCAGCGAGTGCCGCGGATGCGGCCGAACACTTCCGAGATCAAGAAGATCGCGAAGTGGAAAAGCTCTTTTGGCCGCAGTTCCACAATCCGGAGATTCCACTGTCATTAGCCGATCATTCGGCCGAATGGGCCGAGCTAAATAGGTGTTGGGGAACGTAGCAATTTCAAAAATTTCCTACGCACATGCAAGATCATGGTGATGCACAGCAACGAGAGGGGAGAGTGTGTCCACGTACCCTCGTAGACCGAAAGTGGAAGCGTTAGCACAACGCGGTTGATGTAGTCGAACGTCTTCACGATCTGACCGATCAAGTACCGAACGCACGACACCTCCGAGTTCTGCACACGTTCAACTCGATGACGTCCCTCGAACTCTGATCCAGCCGAGTGTTGAAGGAGAGTTTCGTCAGCACGACGGCGTGGTGACGATGATGATGTTCTACCGACGCAGGACTTCGCCTAAGCACCGCTACGATATGATCGAGGTGGATTATGGTGGAGAGGGGCACCGCACACGGCTAAGAGATCAAGAGATCAATTGTTGTGTCTATGGGGTGCCCCCTGGCCACGTATATAAAGGAGTGGAGGAGGGGGAGAGGGCCAGCCTCTATGGCGCGCCTTGGAGGAGTCCTACTCCCACCGGGAGTAGGATTCCCCCCTTCCAAGTAGTAGGAGTAGGAGTCAAGGCAAGGGAAGGAAGAAGAGAAGGAAGGAGGGGGCGCAGCCCCTCCCCCTAGTCCAATTCGGACTAGGCCTTGGGGGGCGCCCAACCTCTCTTCTCTCTTTCCCCTAAAGCCCAATAAGGCCCATATACTCCCCGGCGAATTCCCGTAACTCTCCGGTACTCCGAAAAATACCCGAATCACTCGGAACCTTTCCGAAGTCCGAATATAGTCGTCCAATATATTGATCTTTACGTCTCGACCACTTCGAGACTCCTCGTCATGTCCCCGATCTCATCCGGGACTCCGAACTCCTTCGGTACATCAAAACATATAAACTCATAATATAACTGTCATCGTAGCGTTAAGCATGCGGACCCTGGATGCGCATATTGGCTCCTACATATTCTACGAAGATCTTTATCAGTCAGACCGCATAGCAACATACGTTGTTCCCTTTGTCATCGGTATGTTACTAGCCCGAGATTCGATCGTCGGCATCTCAATACCTAGTTCAATCTCGTTACCGGCAAGTCTCTTTACTCGTTCTGTAATACATCGTCTCGCAACTAACTCATTAGTTGCAATGCTTGCAAGGCTTAGGTGATGTGCATTACCGAGAGGGCCCAGAGATACCTCTCCGACAATCGGAGTGACAAATCCTAATCTCGAAATACACCAACCAAACAAGTACCTTCGGAGACACCTGTAGAGCACCTTTATAATCACCCAGTTATGTTGTGACGTTTGGTAGCACACAAAAGTGTTCCTCCGGTAAACGGGAGTTGCATAATCTCATAGTCATAGGAACATGTATAAGTCATGAAGAAAGCAATAGCAACAAACTAAACGATCAAGTGCTAAGCTAACGGAATGGGTCAAGTCAATCACATCATTCTCCTAATGATGTGACCACGTTAATCAAATGACAACTCATGTCTATGGTTAGGAAACAAAACCATCTTTGATCAACGAGCTAGTCAAGTAGAGGCATACTAGTGACACTCTGTTTGTCTATGTATTCACACATGTATTATGTTTCCGGTTAATACAATTCTAGCATGAATAATAAACATTTATCATGATATAAGGAAATAAATAATAACTTTATTATTGCCTCTAGGGCATATTTCCTTCAGTCTCCCACTTGCACTAGAGTCAATAATCTAGTTCACATCGCCATGTGATTTAATATCAATAGTTCACATCACCATGTGATTAACACCCATAGTTCACATCGACACGTGACCAACACCCAAAGGGTTTACTAGAGTCAATAATCTAGTTCACATCGCTATGTTATTAACACCCAAAGAGTACTAAGGTGTGATCATGTTTTGCTTGTGAGAGAAGTTTAGTCAACGAGTCTGCCACATTCAGATCCGTAAGTATTTTGCAAATTTCTATGTCAACAATGCTCTGCACGGAGCTATTCTAGCTAATTGCTCCCACTTTCAATATGTATCCAGATTGAGATTTAGAGTCATCTGGACCAGTGTCAAAATTTGCATCGACATAACCCTTTACGACGAACCTTTTTGTCACCTCCATAATCGAGAAACATATCCTTATTCTACTAAGGATAATTTGACCACTGTCCAGTGATCTACTCCTAGATCACTATTGTACTCCCTTGCCAAAAATAGTGTAGGGTATACAATAGATCTGGTACACAGCATGGCATATTTCATAGAACCTATGGCCAAGGCATAGGGAGTGACTTTCATTCTCTCTCTATCTTCTGCTGTGGTCGGGTTTTGAGTCTTACTCAACTTCACACCTTGTAACACATGCAAGAACTCCTTTTTGACTGTTCCATTTTGAACTACTTCAAAATCTTGTCAAGGTATGTACTCATTGAAAAACTTATCAAGCGTCTTGATCTATCTCTATAGATCTTGATGCTCAATATGTAAGCAGCTTCACCGAGGTCTTTCTTTGAAAAAACTCCTTTCAAACATTCCTTTATGCTTTGCAGAATAATTCTACATCATCTCCGATCAACAATATGTCATACATATACTTATCAGAAATGTTGTAGTGCTCCCACTCACTTTCTTGTAAATACAGACTTCACCGCAAGTCTGTGTAAAACTATATACTTTGATCAACTTATCAAAGCGTATATTCCAACTCCGAGATGCTTGCACCAGTCCTTAGATGGATCGCTGGAGCTTGCATATTTTGTTAGTACCTTTAGAATTGACAAAACCTTCTGGTTGCATCATATACAACTCTTCTTTAATAAATCCATTAAGGAATGTAGTTTTGTTTATCCATTTGCCAGATTTCATAAAATGTGGCAATTGCTAACATGATTCAGACAGACTTAAGCATAGATACGAGTGAGAAACTCTCATCGTAGTCAACACCTTGAACTTGTCGAAAACCTTTTGCGACAATTCTAGCTTTGTAGATAGTAACACTACTATCAGTGTCCGTCTTCCTCTTGAAGATCCATTTAATCTCAATGGCTCGCCGATCAATGGGCAAGTCAATCAAAGTCCATACTTTGTTCTCATACATGGATCTCATCTCAGATTTCATGGCCTCAAGCCATTTCATGGAATCTGGGCTCATCATCGCTTCCTCATAGTTCGTAGGCTCGTCATGGTCAAGTAACATGACCTCCAGAACATGATTACCATACCACTCTAGTGCGGATCTCACTCTGGTTTACCTACGAGGTTCAGTAGTAACTTGATCTGAAGTTACATGATCATCATCATTAGCTTCCTCACTAATTGGTGTAGTAGTCACAGGAACAGATTTCTGTGATGAACTACTTTCCAATAA
The DNA here is from genome assembly GCF_003073215.2 of Triticum urartu. Taxonomy (NCBI): domain Eukaryota; kingdom Viridiplantae; phylum Streptophyta; class Magnoliopsida; order Poales; family Poaceae; genus Triticum; species Triticum urartu. Next base: position 387,758,972 of record NC_053026.1, on the reverse strand, counting down.
GGGATCAGGTACAGTTACCTCATCAAGTTCTACTTTCCTCCCACTCACTTCTTTCGAGAGAAACTCCTTCTCTAGAAAGGATCCATTCTCAGCAACGAATATCTTGCCTTCGGATCTGTGATAGAAGGTGTACCCAACATTTTCTTTTGGGTATCCTATGAAGACGCACTTCTCCGATTTGGGTTTGAGCTTATCAGGTTGAAACTTTTTCACATAAGCATTACAACCTCAAACTTTAAGAAATGACAGCTTAGGTTTCTTGCCAAACCATAGTTCATACGGTGTCATCTCAACGGATTTAGTGGTGCCCTATTTAACGTGAATGTAGCTGTCTCTAATGCATAGCCCCAAAACGATAGCGGTAAATCAGTAAGAGACGTCATAGATCGCACCATATCTAATAAAGCACGGTTACAACGTTCGGACACACCATTACACTGTGGTGTTCCAGGTGGTGTGAGTAGTGAAACTATTTCACATTGTTTTAACTGAAGGCCAAACTCGTAACTCAAATATTTTACTTCCGCGATCATATCGTAGAAACTTTTATTTTGTTACGATGATTCTCCACTTCACTATGAAATTCTTTGATCTTTTCAAATGTTTCAGACTTGTGTTTCATCAAGTAGATATACTCATATCTTCTCAAATCATCTGTGAAGATCAGAAAATAATGATACCTGCTGCAAGCTTCAATATTCATTGGACCACATACATCAGTATGCATGATTTCCAACAAATCTGTTGCTTGCTGCATTGTTCCGGAGAACGGAGTCTTAGTCATCTTGCCCATGAGGCATGGTTCGCAAGCATCAACTGATTCATAATCAAGTGATTCCAAAAGTCCATCAGCATGGAGTTTCTTCATGCGCTTTACACTAATATGACCTAAACGGCAGTGCCACAAATAAGTTGCACTATCATTATTAACTTTGCATCTTTTGGTTTCAATATTATGAATATGTGTATCACTACGATCGAGATCCAACGAACCATTTTCATTGGGTGTGTAACCATATATGTAAACAGAACAACAATTTATTCTCTTACTTAAATGAATAACCGTATTGCAATAAACATGATCAAATCATATTCATGCTCAATGCAAACACCAAATAACACTTATTTAGGTTCAACACTAATCCCGAAAGTATAGGGAGTGTGCGATGATGATCATATCAATCTTGGAACCACTTCCAACACACATCGTCACTTCACCCTTAACTAGTCTCTGTTCATTCTGCAACTCCCATTTCGAGTTACTACTCTTAGCAACTGAACCAGTGTCAAATACCGAGGGGTTGCTATAAACACTAGTAAAGTACACATCAATAACATGCATATCAAATATAGCTTTGTTCACTTTGCCATCCTTCTTATCCACCAAACACTTGGGGTAGTTCTGCTTCTAGTGACCAGTCCCTTTGCAGTAGAAGCACTTAGTCTTAGGCTTAGGTCCAGACTTGGGTTTCTTCATTAGAGCAGCAACTTGTTTGCCGTTCTTCTTGAAGTTCCCCTTCTTCCCTTTGCCATTTCTCTTGAAACTAGTGGTCTTGTCAACCATCAACACTTGATGTTTTTCTTGATTTCTACCTTTGTTGATTCAGCATTACGAAGAGCTTGGGAATCGTTTCCGTTATTCCTTGCATATCATAGTTCATCACGAAGTTCTACTAACTTGGTGATGGTGACTAGAGAATTCTGTCAATCACTATATTATCTGGAAGATTAACTCCCACTTGATTCAAGCGATTGTAGTACCCAGACAATCTGAGCACATGCTCACTGCTTGAGCTATTCTCCTCAATCTTTTAGCTATAGAACTTGTTGGAGACTTCATACCTCTCAACTCGGGTATTTGCTTGAAATATTAACTTCAACTCATGGAACATCTCATATGGTCCATGACGTTCAAAACGTCTTTGAAGTCCCGATTCTAAGCCGTTTAAGCATGGTGCACTAAACTATCAAGTAGTCATCATATTGAGCTAGCCAAACATTCACAACGTCTGCATCTGCTCCTTCAATAGGTCTGTCACCTAGCGGGGCATTAAGGACATAATTCTTCTGTGCAGCAATGAGGATAATCCTCAGATCACGGATCCAATCCGCATCATTGCTACTAACATCTTTCAACTTAATTTTCTCTAGGTACATATCAAAAATAAAATAGGGGAGCTAAACGCGAGCTATTGATCTACAACATAGATATGCTAATACTACCAGGACTAAGTTCATGATAAATTAAAGTTCAATTAATCATATTACTTAAGAACTCCCACTTAGACAGGCATCCCTCTAATCTTCTAAGTGATCACGTGATCCATATCAACTAAACCATGTCCGATCATCACGTGAGATGGATTAGTTTCAATGGTGAACATCACTATGTTGATCATATCTACTATATGATTCATGCTCGACCTTTCGGTCTCTGTGTTCCGAGGCCATATCTGTTATATGCTATGCTCGTCAAGTTTAACCTGAGTATTCCGCGTGTGCAACTGTTTTGCACCCATTGTATTTGAACATAGAGCCTACCACACCCGATCATCACGTGGTGTCTCAGCACGAAGAACTTTCGCAACGGTGCATACTGAGGGAGAACACTTGTACCTTGATAATTAGTGAGAGGTTATCTTATAAAGCTACCGTCGAACTAAGCAAAATAAGATGTATAAAAGATAAACATCACATGCAATCAAAATATGTGACATGATATGGCCATCATCATCTTGTGCCTTTGATCTCCATCTCCAAAGCATCGCCATGATCTCCATCGTCACCGGCATGACACCATGATCTCCATCATCTTGATCTATATCAATGTGTCGTCACATGGTTGTCTCGCCAACAATTGCTCTTGCAACTATTGCTATCGCATAGCGATAAAGTAAAGCAATTATTTGGCGCTTGCATCTTATGCAATAGAGAGATAACCATAAGGCTTTTGCCAGTTGCCGATAACTTCAACAAAACATGATCATCTCATACAACAACTTATATCTCATCATGTCTTGACCATATCACATCACAACATGCCTTGCAAAAACAAGTTAGACGTCCTCTACTTTGTTGTTGCAAGTTTTACATGGCTGCTACGGGCTGAGCAAGAACCGTTCTTACTACGCATGAAAAGCACAACGATAGTTTGTCAAGTTGGTGCTATTTTAACCTTCGCAAGGACCGGGCGTAGCCACACTTGGTTCAACTAAAGTTGGAGAAACTGACACCCGCCAGCCACCTGTGTGCAAAGCACGTCGGTAGAACCAGTCTCGCGTAAGCGTACGTGTAATGTCGGTTCGGGCCGCTTCATCTAACAATACCGCCGAACCAAAGTATGACATGCTGGTAAGCAGTATGACTTATATCGCCCACAACTCACTTGTGTTCTACTCGTGCATATGACATCTACGCATAAAACCTGGCTCGGATGCCACTATTGGGGAACGTAGCAATTTCAAAAATTTCCTACGCACATGCAAGATCATGGTGATGCACAGCAACGAGAGGGGAGAGTGTGTCCACGTACCCTCGTAGACCGAAAGTGGAAGCGTTAGCACAACGCGGTTGATGTAGTCGAACGTCTTCACGATCGGACCGATCAAGTACCGAAGGCACGGCACCTCCGAGTTCTGCACACGTTCAACTCGATGATGTCCCTCGAACTCCGATCCAGCCGAGTGTTGAAGGAGAGTTTCGTCAGCACGACGACGTGGTGACGATGATGATGTTCTACCGACGCAGGGCTTCGCCTAAGCACCACTACGATATGATCGAGGTGGATTATGGTGGAGAGGGGCACCGCACACGGCTAAGAGATCAAGACATCAATTGTTGTGTCTATGGGGTGCCCCCTGGCCACGTATATAAAGGAGTGGAGGAGGGGGGAGAGGGCCGGCCCCTATGGCGCGCCCTGGAGGAGTCCTACTCCCACCGGGAGTAGGATTCCCCCCTTCCAAGTAGTAGGAGTAGGAGTCAAGGAAAGGGAAGGGAGAAGAGAAGGAAGGAGGGGGCGCAACCCCTCCCCCTAGTCCAATTCGGACTGGGCCTTGGGGGGCGCCCAACCTCTCTTCTCTCTTTCCCCTAAAGCCCAATAAGGCCCATATACTCCCCGGCGAATTCCCGTAACTCTCCGGTACTCCGAAAAATACCCGAATCACTCGGAACCTTTCCGAAGTCCGAATATAGTCGTCCAATATATCGATCTTTACATCTGACCATTTCGAGACTCCTCGTCATGTCCCCGATCTCATCCGAGAGTCCAAACTCCTTCGGTACATCAAAACATATAAACTCATAATATAACTGTCATCGTAGCGTTAAGCGTGCGGACCCTACGAGTTCGAGAACTATGTAGACATGACCGAGACACGTCTCCGGTCAATAACCAATAGCGGAACCTGGATGCTCATATGGGCTCCTACATATTCTACGAAGATCTTTATCGGTCAGACCGCATAACAACATACGTTGTTCCCTTTGTCATCGGTATGTTACTAGCCCGAGATTCGATCGTCGACATCTCAATACCTAGTTCAATCTCGTTACCGGCAAGTCTCTTTACTCGTTCTGTAATACATCATCTCGCAACTAACTCATTAGTTGCAATGCTTGCAAGGCTTAGGTGATGTGCATTACCGAGAGGGCCCAGAGATACCTCTCCGACAATCGGAGTGACAAATCCTAATCTCGAAATACGCCAACCCAACAAGTACCTTCGGAGACACCTGTAGAGCACCTTTATAATCACCCAGTTACGTTGTGACGTTTGGTAGCACACAAAGTGTTCCTCCGGTAAACGGGAGTTGCATAATCTCATAGTCATAGGAACATGTATAAGTCATGAAGAAAGCAATAGCAATAAACTAAACGATCAAGTGCTAAGCTAACGGAATGGGTCAATTCAATCACATCATTCTCCTAATGATGTGATCCCATTAATCAAATGACAACTCATGTCTATGGTTAGGAAACATAACCATCTTTGATCAACGAGCTAGTCAAGTAGAGGCATACTAGTGACACTCTGTTTGTCTATGTATTCACACATGTATTATGTTTCCGGTTAATACAATTCTAGCATGAATAATAAACATTTATCATGATATAAGGAAATAAATAATAACTTTATTATTGCCTCTAGGGCATATTTCCTTCAATAGGTTGTCTGGACTCGCCATGAAGTATGTCATGAGTCATCTGTGGCCAGAGAGGCCAGAGCCGAAAAGTTATTTCAACTTAGTGCAGCAGTTCCTTGGTGCGATGCCGCATATCAATGCGATGAAGAGGTCAGCGTGCATAGAGGGTGCGCGGATGGCTCTTGCCCGTGTGAAGACATACTGGGCGGAAATGGAGGCGACCACTGTTGCATCCCCAGACTCGGATGGAGGCCGAGTACCTGCCGAGCACTATTTTGAGGAAGTTCTGCAAGGCCCTCGTTTAATAGAGACGTAGTGCTCGAAGGATACTATATTCGAATAGGATATATTATTGTAAAACAATATTTTGATAAATTGTAGAAGCTTTTTATACTTGTGCCCGCAAGTATTATAATACCTCCTATGCGGCCTTTTAACATATATGTATATATAATCTGAAAGATGGCAGTCGTCGGCTTCAGCCCCCACGCACATAATGCGGGGGTGTTCGCAGAAGGCGCATTTTCACACTTGATCCAACGTCTTGGTCCTACAAAGGAGGTAATAGCGCAGCGAACTAGGCAATCGGACTATGATGCTTTATCACTTTCACTTAGCCATAGGAGTTTGACAGTGAGGCTACTTATATAGCCCCTGGTGGCGCCTGCGCTCGCCCGAACTCGGGGCGCGTATGTGCCTGGCCGGGAAGCGGCCCTTCGTTAATGCCGAGGAATCCTAAAGATTCCGGTAAGTCATCGAGTGGTTGACGAGTCTCACGCTATATCATGACAGTCAGTTTTCGGCTTTCTCTACTGAGGTGCTCACCTGGCCGAACCGGGGCACAATCGCAGTAGTTCACCTGGTGCCGCCTTAGCTGATAGAGCGGAACGTAAGGTAGCAAAACACATGAGCCGGGCAAACCCAACATTTGACCAAAGACATGATTCGGAGCTGATGCATATAAGGCCAAACTCGCGACGCCGAACACTCCCTAAGGTATTTGGTCTTTATGAGGGCGGGTGGGATAACGCCCTTAGTAATAAGCCCCTAGTGTCCAGGTACGAGCAAAACTCTGAGGTGGCCACATGCCAAAACGCTAGCCTCCTCCTTGGTTATACCAAGAAACCAGGGGATGTGTATCAACAAGAGACAGTAAAAAAGGTTTACACAGGGTCTTAATCTGAAAAGAATCCTTGGAACGGGTCCCTACTGCACGTCTGCGCCTGTGTCTCCGTTGTGCCATATCCTGGACAGGCGTAGCACGGTGTTCATCTGTAAAAGAGAGGAACTTAGTTTAGGAAAGATCGTGCCAAACATGAGTTATACTAAATAAACGAAGTATAAATCGAAATGGGTAAAATTGAGCTTTATTGTCTCTTGTTTTATATGCGCGGAGCCCCTAGTACAGGGGTATACGGCTATTAAGCCTTTATCAATTGTATGTTTATGCCGGACTCGTCTAGCCGTGTCCGTGGTCTTGACGACCTGTTTAGGTGCTTTGGCTGGTGAAGTCACTTTATTGTGGGGCTGTCAAGGCAGCCGCACTGTCTTCCGCGTGGGGGGGGGGGACACTCAATGTTTTCCCTTTAATAAGATGATGCCTCGTGGACCGGGCATCTTAAGTGTGAGATATGCATAATGCGGTATTGCGTTAAAGCGGGCGAAAGCTTCGCGTCCCAGCAGTGCTTGATAGCTACTTGAGAATGGGGCAATGTGGAAAGTTAGCTGTTCGCGATGGAAGTTATCGAGGGAGCCGAACATAACTTCTAGCCGGAGAGAACCCATGCAACGGGCATCCGGGCCTGGCGTTACCCCTTGAAAGGAGGTTTTGCTATGGCAAATTTTTGTTGGGTCTATCCCCATGTTGCGGATTGTGTCCTGGTATAACAGGTTTAGACCACTGCCGCCGTCCATCAGGACATTTGTAAAGTGGAGTCCGCCGATTATTGGATCTAATACCAAGGCAGTCCAGCCTGCGTTCCGGATACTTCTAGAGTAATCCTGATGGTTAAAGGTGATCGGTTTTAACAACCATTAGCGAGACTCCTTTGGGATAGGCCGTATGGCGCGTATCTCTGTTGGCGCCATTCTGTTCGTCACGTGAAGTAAATTTACTATTTTGACTTCTTGTGGGAAATCCTTTTGTTTCCTGGTGCTCTGCTTGTGGGGTTCATCGTCGTCCTCACTTGGTGTGTCGAGCCCCTTGTGTTCGGCGTTGAGTTTGCCGGATTGCTTGAAAACCCAACAATCTCTGTGGGTATGGTTCACAGGCTTCCCGGGAGTACTGTGTATTTGACATATCTTGTCCAAGATTTTGTTTAAGTTGAATAGCTCGTCCCTATTATCCTTGAGGGGAGGCTTTCTCTGATTCTGCCGCGAGCTTTTGAATCTGGCATTGACCGCCGTGCTCTTTGGGCTGTTTCTCTTATTCCGGCACTGGTCCTTGTTGCATCGGGGTTTTCTGTTTCCATCCCTAACTTCGGATGTACTTGGGTCGCTGGTGCTACATCTTGCCAACCAGTTGTCCTCTCCTGCGCAAAAGCGGGTCATGAGGCTTGTTAATGCGACCATTGTTCTTGGATTTTCTTGGCCGAGGTGTCTGGTGAGCCATTCGTCTCGAACGTTATGCTTAAAAGCTGCTAGGGCTTCGACGTCCGGACAGTCGACCATCTGATTCTTTTTAGTAAGAAATCTGTTCCAGAATTTCCGGGCCGACTCTCCGGGCTGTTGAGTTATGTGACTGAGATCGTTTGCATTCGGAGGGCGGACATAGGTCCCTTGAAAATTTGCCCGAAAAGCATCCTCAAGCTCTTCCCAACTTCCAATGGTGTTTTCGGGAAGGCTTTTGAGCCAATGCAGGGCTGGCCCTTTAAGCTTGAGGGGTAAGTATTTTATGGCGTGGAGGTCATCTCCTCTGGCCATGTGTATGTGGAGGATATAATCCTCGATCTAGACCCCAGGGTCTGTTGTTCCGTCATACGCCTCTATGTTTACGGGCTTGAATCCCGCTGGAAATTCATGGTCCAGCACCTCATCGGTGAAACATAGGGGGTGTGCGGCACCCCTGTATTTGGGTGTGCCGTGATGTTCGGATATTTGTTGTGTTGCATTGCTTACTAGAGCTTGCTTTCTTGGCCCGTAGATAGATCTGGCTGGGCCATCTTTTTGATGCGGATCCTTTGGTGGATCGCGTGCCGGCTTGTGTGCGTCGCCGCTTGCCGCTCCATGCTGGCCATGTGGTCGTCTATTCGACCGGGTGGCTTTCCTATTTTTTGATTGCGGGGGCTCTAAGGCCTCCTCGTCAAATTCAGGCAGTAGCTTTTGCTTTGGATAGCTTTTTGTGCGGCGACTGCCGCCATATTTGTCTGCGGTGTTGCGTACTTTGCTCCATCTGATTCTGAGTGCATCTTCCGCAGTTTTGAGCTTCCGCTTCTGCTTTTTCAGGCTACGCGCAGTAGCGACGAGCCCTTCGTGGAGGTTCTTCTGCTCCATGAGCCTATCCGGTGTAAGGTCGTCCGGACTGTTGTTTTCACCGGGGACGGGGTGTTCGGTTTGTTTATCCAAGTTGCCCTGTTCGGACAGTTGCTCGAAGGCATGTTCGTCGTCCGCCGGCTCGTCCTGCTCTATGGCTGGGTCTGTATGGCTACTGTCTCTGTCGAGGCGGGGCTTGGAGCGGCGCTTACGTCGCCGCTTTGATTGCTTTTCGAGTGAACGATCCCTCGTTGCATCCCTGTGTTCCTCGTCGTCGCTTCCTTTGGGTGTGTCCACCATGTATACATCATGAGATGAGGTGGTTGTCCAGTGCCTTATAGGCGTTGGTTCATGTTCATCTCCTACATCATCGTCCATACCGTCGATGTCTTCGGAGTCGAAGTCGAGCACGTCGTTTAAATTATCGACAGTGGCTACAAAGTGGGTGGTGGGTGGGCTTTGAATTTCTTCATCATCCACATCCCAACCTTGTTGACCATAGTCCGGCCAGGGCTCTGCTGATAAAGAGAGAGACTTTAGTGAATTCAGAATATCGCCGAAGGGCGAGTGCTGAAAGATGTCCGCGGCGGTGAACTCTATGATCGGCGCCCAATCGGGTTCGATCGGTAGGGGCGCGGAGGGCTCGGAGTCTGGAGAGGAGTCCAGCTCCTTGGAGTCACGGGCTTCGCAGAGAATAGGGCTTGTGTTCGGCTCGATTGCCGTAGAGATTGCAGCCCCCGAGGCGGTGTCCAACCACCCATCCTCGATTGGCGCAGTTGGCTCCGAATTAAGGGTCGAAGCTGATGCGGGTGCGGCCTCTAGGGCACTGTTCGGCGGCAGAGCTAGATCATCCCCATCGTGACAGTGCGGCGCGCTCGGCTGTGGCTCGAATCCGTCGAAGATCAAGTCTCCGCGGAGGTTCGCTGTGTAGTTTAAACTTCCAAATCTGACCTGACGGCCAGGGGCGTAGCTTTCGATCTGCTCCAGATGGCCAAGCGAATTGACCCGCAGTGCAAAGCCGCCAAATACGAAGATCTGTCCGGGGAGAAAAGTCTCACCCTAGATCGCATCGTCGTTGATGATCGGAGGAGCCATCGGGCCTAAAAGTGACGACACAGAGGAACTCTCAATGAAAGCACCAATGTCGGTGTCAAAACCGGCGGATCTCGGGTAGGGGGTCCCGAACTGTGCGTCTAGGCGGATGGTAATAGGAGGCCGGGGACACGATGTTTTACCCAGGTTCGGGCCCTCTTGATGGTGGTAAAACCCTACGTCCTGCTTGATTAATATTGATGATATGGGTAGTACAAGTGTAGATCTACCACGAGATCAGAGAGGCTAAACCCTAGAAGCTAGCCTATGGTATGATTATTGTTCGTCCTACGGACTAAAACCCTTCGGCTTATATAGACACCGGAGAGGGATAGGGTTACACAGAGTCGGTTACAATGGTAGGAGATCTACATATCCGTATCGCCAAGCTTGCCTTCCACGCCAAGGAAAGTCCCTTCCGGACACGAGACAAAGTCTTCAATCTTGTATCTTCATAGTCCAGGAGTCCGGCCGAAGGTATAGTCTGGCTATCCGGACACCCCCTAATCCAAGACTCCCTCAATGGCCAAGATGGCTGTAAAGTTAAAAGATACTGCCGACCGTTGCCAGCTTCTTGAAGAAGAAAACCGGGCGAAGGCAACGGACCTGGAAAAGGCCACGATGGCGACCAAAGATACCTGCTCTGCGATGAGAGCGAAAAAGGAGGAGCTGCGTCAAGCCGGGGATATCGCGGCTGGGAAACCCTTTAGGCTGCGGAGGAAGTTTGGAGATCCTCAGTATGCCCCTCTGGATCGGCTGTGGATTTCGGCGGACGCATATCTGGACTTGGCGGCGAGTGCTATCGATGCGGCCGAATACTTCCGAGATCAAATAGATCATGAAGTGGACAAGCTATTCTGGTCACAATTTAATGTTCCAGAGCGTCCGCTTCCATTGACTGATCGGCTGGCCGGATGGGCCGAGCTGAATAGATTGTGCGTACTCGCCATGAGGTCTGTTGTGGATCATCTATGGCCGGAAAGGCCAAAGCCGAACAACTATTTTAGTTTGGTGCGGCAGTTCCTTGGTGCGGTGCCGCGCATTAATGCGATGAAGAGGTCGGCGTGCATCGAAGGCTCGCGGATGGCCCTTGCCCGTGTTAAAACATACTGGGCGGAGATGGATGCCACCTATGTTGCGGCACAGGGTTCGGCCATAGGCCGAGTGGCTGCCGAGCACTATTTTGAAGAAGTTCTTGAAGGCGCTCGTTCGATAGAGGCCCAGTGCTCGAAGAATATTATGTTTGAGTGACATGTATTCCCATTGTAAAAACAATGTTTTATTAAGTTTATCAAGGCTGTATTTATACTTTTGCCCGAAAGTATTATGATGCCTCCTGTGCGGCCGTTTATGTATATATGTATATAACCTGAAAGATTGCAGTCGTCGGCTTCAGCCCCCACGCATATAATGCGGGGGTGTTCGCAAAAGACGCATGTTCACACTTGACCCAACGTCTTGGTCCATTAAGGAGGTGATAGCACAACGAACTAGGCAACCGGACTATAATGCTTTAACACTTTCACTTAGCTAGAGGAGTTTGATAGTGGGGCTACTATATAGCCCCTGGTGGCTCCGCACTTATTCGAATTTGGGGTGCGTACATGCCTGGCCGGGAAACCACCCTTCGTTAAGGCGGAGGAATCCCGAAGATTCCGATAGGTCATCGAGTGGTTGACCAGTCTCACGCTATATCATGACAGTCAGTTTTCGGCTTTCTCTACTGAGGTGCTCGGCCGGATGAACCAGGGCACAATCGCAGTAGTTCTCCTGGTGCCGCCTTAGCCGATAGAGCGGAACGTAAGGCAGCAAAACACAGGAGCCAGGCAAACCCAACATTTGACCAAAGACATGATTCGGAGCTGATGCATATAAGGCTAAACTCACGACGCCGAACACTCCCTAAGGTATTTGATCTTTATGGTGTAAACCGGGCCTAAATAGTGCCCTTTGTAATAAGCCCCTGGTGTCCAGGTACGTGCAATATTCTGACGTGGCCACATGCCAATACGTCAGCATCCTTCTCAATTGTACTAAGAATCCGAGGGATGTGTATCAACAAGAGACAGTAAAAAAGGTTTACGCAGGGTCTTAATCTAAAAAGAATCCTTGGAACGGGTCCCTGCTGCACGTCTGCGCCTGTGTCTCCGTTGTGCCATATTCTGGACAGGTGTAGCACGATGGTCATCTGAAAAAGAGAGGAACTTAATTGAAAAGTTGCTGTGCAAAAGGTAAGTTATACTAAATAAACAATATGAGTAAAGTTGAGCCTGATTGTCACTTGTGCGCGCGCGTTGAGCCCCTTGTATTGTAATAGGGGTATAGCCATCAAACCTGTATCAATTACATATAGCAGTGCCGGACTCATCCAACCGTGTCCGTGGTCTTAATGACCTGTTAGATGCTTTAGTTGGTGAGGCCGTTTAGCGTGCGGCTGCCAGCCGCACGGTCTTCCGTGCGCAAGGAGCGCTCAATATTTCCATTTACTGTAATGATGCCACGTGGACCGGGCATCTTAAGCATGAGGGAAGCGTAATGCGGTATTGCGTTAAAGTGAGCGAAAGCTTCGCGTCCGAGTAGTGCTTGATAGCCACTTTGGAACGGAGCGATGTGGAACATTAAATGTTCGCTACGGAAGTTACCGAGAAAGCCGAATATAACCTCTAGTAGCAGGGAGCCCGTGCAATGGGCCTCTAGGCCTGGCGTTACTCCTTTAAAGGTAGTATTGCTGCGGCTAATTTTTGTTGGGTCTATCCCCATTTTGCGGACTGTGTCCTGATATATCAGGTTTAGACTGCTGCCACCGTCCATCAGGACTCGTGTGAAGTGGTATCCGTCAATTATTGGGTCTAATACCAAGGCAGCCCATCCTGCACGCCGGATACTTGCCGACTAATCCCGATGGTTGGAGGTGATCGGTTGGGATGACCAGTGGCAGAACTCTGCTGTGATAGGCCATGGGGCACGTGTCTCTAGGAGTGCCGCTTTGTTTCTCCCCTTTGTCATGTGTAATACGTTTACTGTTTTGACTTCTGGTGGGAACTTCTTCTGTTCCCCAGTACTTTGCTTGCGAGGCTCATCCTCGTCTTCGCTTGGTGTATCCTGCCCCTTGTGTTTGGCGTTGAGCTTGCCGGACTGCTTGAAGACCCAACATTCTCTATGGGTATGATTTGCAGGTTTATCGGGGGTGCTATGGATCTGACATATTTGGTCCAGAATCTTGTTTAGGCTGGACAGTTCATCTCTGTTGCCCTTGGGGGGCAGCTTTTGCTGACCTGGCCGAGAGCTTTTGAATCCGGAGTTTACCGCTATGCTCTTCGGGCTGTCTTCTTTATTCCGGCGCTTGTTTTTGCTGCGTCGTGATTTCCTGTTTCCGTCCCAGACTTCGCATGTACTTGGGTCGCTGGTGCTGCATCGGGCTAACCAACTGTCGTCGCCTGCGCAAAAGCGGGTCATGAGGCTTGTTAATGCTGCCATTGTTCTTGGCTTTTCTTGGCCGAGGTGTCTGGCAAGCCATTCATCTCGAACGCTGTGCTTGAAAGCTGCTAAGGCTTCGGCGTCCGGACAGTCGACTATTTGGTTCTTTTTAGTGAGGAACCTGTTCCAAAGCTTTTGGGCTGACTCTCTGGGCTGTTGAGTTATATGGCTTAAATCGTCTGCATCCGGTGGTCGGACATAGGTCCCTTGAAAATTTGCCCGAAAGGCGTCTTCGAGCTCTTCCCAGCTTCCAATGGAGTTTTCGGGGAGGCTTTTAAGCCAGTGCCGAGCTGGCCCTTTGAGCTTGAGGGGTAAGTACTTAATGGCATGGAGATCGTCTCCTCGAGCCATATGGATATGGAGGATGTAGTCCTCAATCCAGACCCCAGGGTCTGTCGTTCCATCGTATGCCTCTATGTTTACGGGTTTGAATCCCTTTGGAAATTCATGGTCCAGCACCTCATCGGTGAAACATAGGGGGTGTGCGGCACCCCTGTATTTGGGTGTACCGTGGTATTGGGATTTTTGCTGTGTTTCATTGCGTGCTGGAGCGCGCTTGCGTGGCCCGTAGATGGATCTGGTTGCACCGTACTTTTGATGCGAGTCCTCACGTGGATCGCGTACCAGCTTATGTGTGGCGTCGTTTGCCATTCTATGTTGGCCATGAGGTCGTCTATCCAACTGGATGGCCGTTTTCTTTTTTGATTGCGGGGGATCTAAGGCCTACTCATCGAATTCAGGTGGCAGCTTTCGCTTCGGGTAGCTCTTGATGTGGCGATTACCGCCGTACTTCGCTGCAGTGTTGAGTACTTCACTCCATCTGATTCTGAGTGTGTTTTGTGCAGCCCCGAGCCTTTGCTTCTGCTTTTCCAGACTCCTCGCAGTGGCAACCAGCCTTTGATGGGCATTCTGTTGCTCCGGGTGCTTGTCCGGTGTGATGTCGTCCAGACTGTTATCTTCGACGAGGTCGGGTTGTTCGGTTTGATTCTCCGTGTTGCCCTGGTCGGGCGATGGTTCACCCTGCTCTATCGCTGGGTCTATATGACTGCTATTTCTGCCGAGGCAGGATTTGGAGCAGCTCTTACGCCGCCGCTTTGACTGCTTCTCGAGGGAACAACCCTTCGCTGTGTCCTTCTGTTCCTCGTCATCGTTTTCTTTGGGTGTGTCCACCATGTATACGTCATATGATGAAGTGGGCATCCAGTGCCCTGTGGGCAGTGGTTCCTGTTCGTCTCCTGCATCGTCATCCATACCGTCGATGTCTTCGGAGTCGTAGTCGAGAATGTCGGTCAAATCGTCGACAGTGGCCACTAAGTGGGTGGTGGGTGGGCGGCGAATTTCTTCGTCATCCGAACCCCAATCCTACCGAACATAGTTCGGCCCGGACTCTCCTGACAGGGAGAGAGACCTTAATGAGTTTAGTATGTCGTCGAAGGGCGAGTGCTGAAAAATATCCGCAGAGGTAAACTCCAAGATCGGCGCCCAGTCGTATTCGATAGGTGTGGGCGTAGGCGGTTCGGAGTCCGTGGCCGGGGAAGAATCCGGTAGTCCAGCATCACGGCTCCCGTGAAGGGTAAGGTCGATACTCGGCTCGATCGCCGATGAGAGTGCGGCCTCCGTGGCGGGGTCTATCCACCCGTCCATGGATGGTGCAACTGGCTCCGAATTGAGGGTCGGAGCGGTTGCCGTCGCGATCTCCTAGACACTGTCCGATGGCAGAGCTAAATCATGCTCATCGTGACCGTGTGGCGCACTAAGCGGGGGCTTGAATCCATCGAAGATCAAGTCTCTACGGATATCGGCCGTGTAGTTTAAGCTTCCAAACCTGACCTGGTGGCCAGGGGCATAACTCTCGATCTGCTCCAGATGGCCAAGTGAGTTGCCCATAGTTCGAAGCCGTCGAATACAAAGATCAGTCTGGGGAGAAAAGTCTCACCCTGGACTGCATCGCTATCGATGATCGAAGGAGCCATCAAGCCTAACGGCGACGACACAGAGGAACTCTCAATGAAAGCACCAATGTCGGTGTCAAAACCGGCGGATCTCGGGTAGGGGGTCCCGAATTGTGCGTCTAAGGCGGATGGTAACAGGAGGCAGGGGACACGATGTTTTACCCAGGTTCGGGCCCTCTTGATGGAGGTAAAACCCTACGTCCTGCTTGATTATACTTGATAATATGGGTATTACAAGAGTTGATCTACCACGAAATCGGAGAGGCTAAACCCTAGAAGCTAGCGTATGGTATGATTGTATGCTGTCCTACGGACTAAAACCCTCCGGTTTATATAGACACCGGAAGGGGCTAGGGTTACACAAGGTCGGTTACAAAGGAGGATATATACATATCCGTATTGCCTAGCTTGCCTTCCACGCCAAGTAGAGTGCCATCCGGACACGGGATGAAGTCTTCAATTTCGTATCTTCATAGTCCAACAGTCGGCTGTCCGGAGACCCCCTAATCCAGGACTCCCTCAGTCACATTCTTCAATATATTGATAACCCACAAGTATAGGGGATCGCAACAGTTTTTGATAAGTAAGAGTGTCGAACCCAACGAGGAGCTAAAGGTAGAACAAATATTCCCTCAAGTTCTATCGACCATCGATACAACTCTACGCACGCTTGACGTTCGCTTTACCTAGAACAAGAATGAAGGTAGAAGTACTTTGTAGGTGTTGTTGGATAGGTTTGCAAGATAATAGAGAGCAAGTAAATAAAAAGTAGGGGCTGTTGTAAGTAAAGAAGCAATAAAGTAAATATAGCGAGTGTGGAAAAGTGGTGGTAGGAGTTGCGAAATTGCCCCTTAAGCAATTGACTACTTTACTAGACTGATATCAAGTATTATGTGGGAGAGGCCACTGCTAGCATGTCATCCCTGACTTGGAATTCTATGCACTTACGATTGGAACTATTAGCAAGCATCCGCAACTACTAATGTTCATTAAGGTAAAACCCAACCATAGCATTAAGATATATTGGTCCCCCTTCAATCCCGTATGCATCAATTTCTATGCTAGGTTGAAGCTTCTGTCACTCTTTCCCTCCAATACATAGTACTATTAACATACAACTAACCCTAGGGTGTGATCCACGCGCGCAATCATATGATGGGCACCAAAGGACAACAACATAACCACAAGCAAATTAAATCAATCATAGAAATTCATCAACCACCGATAGGACAACGAAAATCTACTCAGACATCATAGGATGGCAACACATCATTGGATAATAATATGAAGCATAAAGCACCATGTTCAAGTAGAGGGTACATCGGGTTGCGGGAGAGTGGACCGCTGTAGATAGAGGGGGGAAGGTGATGGAGATGTTGGTGAAGATGACGGAGGTGTTGGTGTAGATCGCGGTGATGATGATGGCCCCCGGTGGTACTCCGGTGCCACCGGAAGCGAGGGGGAGAGAGCCCCCTCCTTCTCCTTATTCCTTGACCTCCTCCCTAGATTGGAGAAGGGTTTCCCCTCTGGTCCATGGCCTCCATGGCGTGGGAGGGGCAAGAGCCCCTCCGAGATTGGATCTGTCTCTCTGTCTCTCTCTGTTTCTGCGTTCTCAGATTCTTCCCTTTCACCGTTTCTTATATTCCCGAAGATCCGTAACTCCGATTGGGCTGAAATTTTGACACGATCTCTATCCGGAAATTAGCTTTCTTACAGCGAAATAAGGGCACCAACCGCCTTACGGGTGGCCCACGAGGGTTAGGGGCGCCCCCCTTGCCTCATGGCCACCTCGGTCACCGTCTCGCGTGGATTTTTCTTCCAAAAAATCATGTATATTCCAAAAAAATCTTCGTCAATTTTTATCCCGTTTGGACTCCGTTTGATATGGATATTCTGCGAAACAAAAAACATGCAACAAACAGGAACTGGCACTGGGCACTGGATCAATATGTTAGTCCCAAAAATAGTATAAAAAGTTTCCAAAAGTATATGAAAGTTGTAGAATATTGGCATGGAACAATCAAAAATTATAGATACGACAGAGACGTATCAGCATCCCCAAGCTTAATTCCTGCTCGTCCTTGAGTAGGTAAATGATAAAAAAGATAATTCTTGATGTGGAATGCTACCTAGCATAATCTTGATCACATATCTAATCATGGCATGAATATTAAGATACGAGTGATTCAAAGCAATAGTCTATCATTTGACATAAAAACAATAATACTTCAAGCCTACTGAGGGAGTCCTGGATTAGGGGGTCTCCGGACAGCCGGACTATATCCTTTGGCCGGATTATTGGACTATGAAGATACAAGATTGAAGACTTCGCCCCGTGTCCGGATGGGACTCCACTTGGCGTGGAAGGCAAGCTAGGCAATACGGATATGTATATCTCCTCCTTTGTAACTGACCTTGTGTAACCCTAGCCCCTTCCGATGTCTATATAAACCGGAGGGTTTTAGTCCGTAGGACAACATACAATCATACCATAGGCTAGCTTCTAGGGTTTAGCCTCTCCGATCTCATGGTAGATCAACTCTTGTAATACCCATATTATCAAGTATAATCAATCAGGACGCAGGCTTTTACCTCCATCAAGAGGGCCTGAACCTGGGTAAAACATCGTGTCCCCTGCCTCCTGTTACCATCCGCCTTAGACGCACAGTTCGGGACCCCCTACCCGAGATCCGCCGGTTTTGACACTGACATTGGTGCTTTCATTGAGAGTTCCTCTGTGTGTCGTCGCTGTTAGGCTTGATGGCTCCTTCGATCATCAATAGCGATGCAGTCCAGGGTGAGACTTTTCTCCCCAGACAGATCTTTGTATTCGGCGGCTTCGCACTACGGGCCAACTCGCTTGGCCATCTGGAGCAGATCGAGAGTTATGCCCCTGGCCACTAGGTCAGATTTGGAAGGTTAAACTACACGGCCGATATCCGCGGAGACTTGATCTTCGACGGATTCGAGCCCCCGCTTAGTGCGCCACACGGTCACGATGAGCATGATTTAGCTCTGCCATCGGACAGTGTCCAGGAGATCGCGCCGGTAACCGCTCCGACCCTCAATTCAGAGCCAGTTGCACCATCCATGGACGGGTGGATAGACCCCGCCACGGAGGCCGCACTCTCATCGGCGATCGAGCCGAGTATCGACCTTACCCTTCACGGGAGCCATGACGCCGAACTACCGGATCCCTCCCCGGCCACGGACTCCGAACCGCCCGCGCCCATGCCTATCGAATCCGATTGGGTGCCGATCATGGAGTTTACCTCTGCGGATATTTTTCAGCACTCGCCCTTCGGCGACATACTGAACTCATTAAGGTCTCCCTCCTTGTCAGGAGAGTCCTGGCCAAACTACGTCCGGCAGGATTGGGATGCGGACGATGAAGAAATTCGCTGCCCACCCACCACCCACTTAGTAGCCACTGTCGACGACTTAACCAACATGCTCGACTTCGACTCCGAGGACATCAACGGTATGGACGACAATGCGGGAGACGAAGAGGAACCACTGCCCACAGGGCACTGGACAGCCACCTCATCATATGACATATATATGGTGGACACACCCAAAGAAGGCAATGGCGACGGGACAGTGGAGGACGACCCCTCCAATAAGCAACCCAAGCGCCAACGTCAGGGGCGCCGCTCTAAGTCTCGCCAAAGCAAAAGCAGTGACACCGACACAGGAGATAATAGCACTCCAGACAGTGCGGAAGACGACAACAATCCCCTCCAGCAAGATTTAGGGCAGGAGGATGGAGAAGCCAACCCTCCCGAGAGAGCGGCAGATGGAGAAGCGGAGGATGATAATTAGATGCCTCCCTCCGAAGATGAGGCAAGCCTCGACGATGACGAATTAGTCGTGCCTGAGGATCCCGTCGAACAGGAGCGCTTCAAGTGCCGGCTTCTAGCCACGACAAATAGCCTTAAGAAAAAGCAACAACAGCTTCAAGCTGATCAAGATTTGCTAGCTGACAGACGGACTGAAGTCCTTGCGGCTGAGGAATATAAACTCGAACGCCCCTCCAAGAGTTACCCGAAGCGCAGGTTGCTACCCCGACTAGAGGAGGAAGCACCAAAACCTACATCTCTAGCGTATGACGCGGCTGATCGGCCACCTCGTGGCCGCGACAAAAAGGCATTCCAGCCAAAACTTCAGCCCGCACCCCGACGCCACTCAAATAAAAATGTCAAGGGATGGGGAAACACGCTAGACCTGCGAGACGTATTGGAGGACAAACCAAAACACGCAAGATCAATCTACGGATCGCGAGGGTGCGCCACTATACGAGACGATAACCATCACGCCGAATACAGTAAAAGTAAGTCCGACCGGGCCGAACACAGCGGACAAGACTCATTTGAGCTACGTCGCGATATAGCCCAGTACAGAGGCGCCGCACACCCCCTATGCTTCACAGATGAAGTAATGGATCATCAAATCCTAGATGGTTTCAAAACCGTAAATATAGAATCATACAACGGCACAACAGATCCTGCGGTATGGATCGAGGACTTCCTCCTGCACATCCACATGGCCTGCGGTGATGATCTACACGCCATCAAATACCTCCCACTCAAGCTCAAAGGACCAGCTCGGCATTGGCTCAATAGCCTGCCAGCAGAATCCATTGGCTGTTGGGAAGATCTGGAAGCCACATTCCTTGACAACTTCCAGGGCACTTTTCTGCGACCACTAGATGCCGATGACTTGAGACACATAATTCAGCAGCTAGAGGAATCGGCCAGGCAATTCTGGACATGGTTCCTAACAAAGAAAAATCAAATCGTCGACTGTCCGGATGCAGAGGCCCTAGCAGCTTTTAAGCACAACATCCGCGACGAGTGGCTCGCTCGGCACCTTGGCCAGGAAAAGCCAAAATCTATGGCAGCCCTCACGACACTCATGACCTGATTTTGCACGGGAGAAGACAGCTGGCTGGCTCGAAGCAATAACATACCAAAGAACCATGGTACTTCGGATACCAAGGATGGCAATGGCAGGTCACGTCGCAACAAACATAAGCGCCACATTAACAGCGACAATACCGAGGATACGGTAGTAAATGCCGGATTCAGAGGCTCTAAACCCGGTCAGCAGAAAAAGCCATTCAAAAGAAGCACTCCGGGCCCGTCCAGTTTGGACCATATACTCGATCGCTCGTGTCAAATACACAGCACCCCCGACAATCCATCCAACCACACCAACAGGGATTGTTGGGTGTTCAAGCAGGCCGGCAAGTTAAATGCCGAAAACAAAGATAAGGGGTCACATAGCGATGACGAGGAGGAGCCCTGGCAGCCGAACACCGGAGGACAGAAAAGGTTCCCCCCACAAGTGCGGACGGTGAACATGATATACGCAACCCACATCCCCAAGAGGGAGCGGAAGCGTGCGCTAAGTGACGTATATGTGTTGGAGCCAGTCGCCCCAAAGTTCAACCCATGGTCCTCCTGTCCGATCACCTTTGATTGCAGGGACCACCCCACTAGTATCCGTCATGGCGGATTCGCCGCACTGGTCTTAGACCCAATCATCGACGGATTTCACCTCACTCGAGTCCTTATGGACGGTGGTAGCAGCCTGAACCTGCTTTATCAGGACACAGTGCGCAAAATGGGCATAGACCCCTCAAGGATCAAACCCACAAAAAACCCTTTAAAGGTGTCATATCAGGTGTAGAGGCCCATTGCATGGGCCCAGTCACGCTGGAAGTGGTCTTCGGATCCCCGGATAACTTCCGAAGCGAGGAGTTAATCTTTGATATAGTCTCGTTCCGCAGTTGCTATCATGCATTGCTCGGGCGAACCGCATTTGCAAGATTCAATGCGGTACTGCATTATGCGTACCTCAAGCTCAAGATGCCAGGACCTCGGGGGTCATCACAGTCAATGGAAACACAGAGCCCTCTCTCCGCACGGAGGAGCACACTGCGGCCCTCGCAGCAGAAGCACAAAGCAGCCTCTTAAGGCAATCCACCAGTTCGGCGATTAAAGACCCGGACTCCTTCAAGCGCGCCCGGAGTAATCGGCAGCAAGACCGCCTGGCACGTTCCGAGCTCGCATGGCAATGCGGCCCCCACCCCAGTCCCAGCCAAACGGCAAAATCCGTGCCCTGCGGACACAATTACGCACTGAAAATACCATGGGCACAGGTGGGGAGGGGGGCACGACTACGACACGCCCCAAGACATGGCTCAACCGCACTAGGGGCTTCCCGCCTTATTATTTTTTCTCTCTTCCAGGACTTTAATCTCTGGAAACCCCGTCCGGCAGTACGGTTGCCGGACACACGATGCAACAACCAAGGAGGCAGAAAGCTATGTCGCACCACAGAACTCCCAGGTGGTATCTGACAACGAGTGAAATACCTGCTTTACATACCATTCCTCAGCTTGCCCTTGGAGGGGACATGTCAAATAGTCCTACTTTTTGCTTATCACACTACTTGTATCATTATGCTTCGACACACCTTTTTGAATAAACAATGCATAGCACTAGTCTATCATAGCATTCTCTATTCTTTTATATATATATGTTCATTCATGACATTCAGCACCCGTACACTCCGGTACGGTCAATACGCCAGGGGCTTAAGCGTACCCCATAATACGGCGTGAGAAGTCCGAACACTTTCGACAGTGCGGCACCCCGAACTTATAGCATTATATGCATCAACTCCAAATCATGTCTTGGGTCAATAGTTGGGTTTGCCCGGCTCCCATCTTTTGGTACCTTACGTTCCGCTATATCGGCTAAGGTAGCACTAGGAGAACTACTTCGATTGTGCCCCGGTTCATCTGGGCAAGCACCTCAGTAGAGAAAGCTAAAACTGACTGTCATGAAAGTGATAACTCAAGAGACTCTCTATATGAAGAACATGGTGCTACTTTGAAGCACAAGTGTGGTAAAAGGATAGTAACATTGCCCCTTCTCTCTTTTTCTCTCATTTTTTCTCTTTTTATCTCTCTTTTTTTTTCTTTTTTTGTAGGCTTCTTTGGCCTCTCTCTTTTTTTTGGGGGGGGGGCTTCTTTGGCCACTTTTATTTTGATAACCTCACATAGGACAATGTTCTAATAATGATGATCATCACACTTTTGTTTACTTACAACTCAATATCTAGAACAGAGATATGACTCTATACGAATGCCTCCGGCGGTGTACCGGGATGTGCAACGATCTAGCATAGCAATGACATTAAAAAACAGACAAGCCATGAAAACATCATGCTAGCTATCTTACGATCATGCAAAGCAATATGAAAATGAATTATCAAGTCATGTATATGATGATGGTGAAAGTTGCATGGCAATATACTCGAAATGGCTATGGAAATGCCATAATAGGTAGGTATGGTGGCTGTTTTGAGGAAGGTATATGGTGGGTTTATGGTACCAGCGAAAGTTGCGCGATACTAGAGAGGCTAGCAATGGTGGAAGGGTGAGAGTGCGTATAATCCATGGACTCAACATTAGTCATAAAGAGCTCACATACTTATTGCAAATGTTTATTAGCCCTCAAAGCAAAGTAATACTATGCATGCCCCTAGGGGGATAGATTGGTAGGAAAAGACCATCGCTCGTCCCTGACCGCCACTCATAAGGAAGACAATCAATAAATACCTCATTGAGGGAGTCCTGGATCAGGGGGTATCCGGACAGCCGGATTATATCCTTTGGCCGGACTGTTGGACTATGAAGATACAAGATTCAAGACTTCGTCCTGTGTCCGGATGGGACTCTCCTTGGCGTGGAAGGCAAGCTTGGCAATACGGATATGTAGATCTCCTTCCTTGTAACCGACTCTGTGTAACCCTAGCCCCCTCTGGTGTCTATATAAACCGGAGGGTTTAGTCCGTAGGGACAACAACAATCATACCATAGGCTAGCTTCTAGGGTTTAGCCTCTCTGATCTCGTGGTAGATCAACTCTTTTACTACTCATATTATCAAGAACAATCAAGCAGGACATAGGGTATTACCTCCATCAAGAGGGCCCGAACCTGGGTAAACATCGTGTCCCCTGCCTCCTGTTACCATCCGCCTAGACGCACAGTTCGGGACCCCCTACCCGAGATCCGCCGGTTTTGACACTGACATTGGTGCTTTCATTGAGAGTTCCTCTGTGTCATCATCGTTAGGCTTGATGGCTCCTTCTATCATCGATAGTGATGCAGTCCAGGGTGAGACTTTTCTCCCCGGGCAGATCTTTGTATTCGGCGGCTTCGCAGTGCGGGCCAACTCGCTTGGCCATATGGAGCAGATCGAGAGTTACGCCCCTGGCCACCAGGTCAGGTTTGGAAGCTTAAACTACATGGCCGACATCCACGGAGACTTGATCTTTGACGGATTCGAGCCCTTGCCGAGTGCGCCGCATGGTCACGATGAGCATGATTTAGCTCTACCATCGGACAGTGTTCAGGAGACCGCACCGGCAACCGCTCCGACCCTCAATTCGGAGCCAATTGCGCCATCCATGGACGGCTGGATAGACCCCACCACGGAGGCCGCATTATCAGTGGCGATCGAGCCGAATATCGACCTTACCCTTCACGGGAGCCTTGACGCCGAACAGCCGGATTCTTCCCCGGCCACGGACTCCGAACCGCCTGCGCCCATGCCTATCGAATCCGACTGGGCACCGATCAGGGAGTTCACCTCCACGGATATCTTTCAGCACTCGCCCTTCGGCGACATACTGAACTCATTTAGGTCTCTCTCCGTGTCAGGAGAGTCCTGGCCGAACTATGTCCGGCAGGATTGGGATGCGGATGACGAAGAAATTTGCCGCCCACCCACCACCCACTTAGTAGCCACTGTCGACGATTTGGCCGACACGCTCGACTTCGACTCCGAAGACATCGACGGTATGGACGACGATGCAGGAGACGAACAGGAACCACTGCCCACAGGGCACTAGACAGCCACCTCATCATATGATATATACATGGTGGACACACCCAAAGAAGGCAATGGCGACGGGACAGCGGATGATGACCCCTCCAAGAAGCAACCCAAGCGCCGACAACAGCGGCGCCGCTCTAAGTCTCGCCAAAGCAAAAGCGGTGATACCGGCACAAGAGATAATAGCACTCCGGATAGTGTCGAAGATGACGACAATCCCCTCCAGCAAGATTTAGAGCAGGATGATGGAGAAGCCAGCCCTCCCGAGAGAGCGGCAGATGGAGAGACGGAGGATGATAATTACATGCCTCCCTCCGAAGACGAGGCAAGCCTCGATGATGACGAATTTTTCGTGCCTGAGGATCCCGTCGAGCAAGAGCGCCTCAAGCGCCGGCTTATAGCCACGACAAATAGCCTTAAGAAAAAGCAACAGCAGCTTCGAGCTGATCAAGATTTGCTAGCTGACAGATGGACTGAAGTCCTTGCGGCCGAGGAATATGAACTCGAACGCCCCTCCAAGAGTTACCCAAAGTGCAGGTTGCTACCCCGACTGGAGGAGGAAGCATTAAAACCTACATCTCCAGCGTATGACGCGGCTGATCGGCCACCTCGTGGTCGCGACAGAGAGGCATTTCAGCCAAAAGCTCAGCCCGCACCCCGACGCCACTCAAATAAAAATGTCAAGGAACGGGGAGACACGCTAGACCCGCGAGACGTATTGGAGGACAAAGCAAAACACGCAAGATCGATCTACGGATCATGAGGGCGCGCCACTAAGCGAGACGATAACCGTCATGTCGGATACAGTAAAAGTAAATCTGGCCGGGCCGAACACAGTGGACAAGACTCATTTGAGCTGCGTCGCGACATAGCCCAGTACAGAGGCGCCGCACACCCCCTATGCTTCACAGACGAAGTAATGGATCACCAAATCCTAGAGGATTTCAAACCCGTAAATATCGAATCATACGACGGTACAACAGATCCTGCGGTATGGATCGAGGACTTCCTCCTGCACATCCACATGGCCCGCGGTGATGATCTACACGCCATCAAATACCTCCCACTCAAGCTCAAAGGACCAGCTCGGCATTGGCTCAACAGCCTGCCAGCAGAATCCATTGGCTGTTGGGAAGATCTGGAAGCCGCATTCCTCGACAACTTTGAGGGCACTTATGTGCGAACACCAGATGCCGATGACTTGAGTCACATAATTCAGCAGCCAGAGGAATCAGCCAGGCAATTCTGGACACGGTTCCTGACAAAGAAAAATCAAATCAGCGACTGTCCAGATGCAGATGCTCTAGCAGCTTTTAAGCACAACATCCGCGACGAGTGGCTCACCAGGCACCTTGGCCAGGAAAAGACGAAATCTATGGCAGCCCTCACGACACTCATGACCCGCTTTTGCGCGGGAGAGGACAGCTGGCTGGCTCGTAGCAATAATATATCAAAGAACCATGGTACTTCGGATACCAAGGATAGCAATGGCAGGTCATGTCGCAACAAACACAAGCGCCGCATCAACAACGACAATACCGAGGATACGGCAGTCAATGCCGGATTCAGAGGCTCTAAACCCGGTCAGCGGAAAAAGCCATTCAAAAGAAGCACTCCGGGCCCGTCCAGTTTGGAAAATATGCTCGATCGCTCCTGTCAAATACACGGCACCCCCGACAAGCCAGCCAACCACACCAACAGGGAATGTTGGGTGTTCAAGCAGGCCGGCATGTTAAATGCCAAAAACAAAGATAAGGGGTCACATAGCGATGACGAGGAGGAGCCCCGGCCGCCGAACACCGGAGGACAGAAGAGGTTCCCCCCACAAGTGCGGACGGTGAACATGATATACGCAACCCACATCCCCAAGAGGGAGCGGAAGCGTGCGCTAAGGGATGTATATGCGTTGGAGCCAGTCGCCCCAAAGTTCAACCCATGGTCCTCCTGTCCGATCACCTTCGATCGCAGGGACCATCCCACTAGTATCCGTCATGGCGGATTCGCCGCACTGGTCCTAGACCCAATCATCGACGGATTTCACCTCGCTCGAGTCCTTATGGACGGCGGCAGCAGCCTGAACCTGCTTTATCAGGACACAGTGCGCAAAATGGGCATAGACCCCTCAAGGATCAAACCCACAAAAACGACCTTCAAAGGCATCATACCAGGTGTAGAGGCCCATTGCACAGGCTCAGTCACACTGGAAGTGGTCTTCGGATCCCCGGATAACTTCCGAAGCGAGGAGTTAATCTTCGATATAGTCTCGTTCCGCAGTGGCTATCATGCACTGCTCAGGCGAACCGCATTTGCGAGATTCAATGCAGCACTGCATTATGCATACCTTAAGCTCATGATGCCAGGACCTCGGGGGGTCATCACAAACAATGGAAACACAGAGCGCTCTCTCCGCATGGAGGAGCATACTACGGCCCTTGCAGTAGAAGCACAAAGCAGCCTCTTCAGGCAATCCACCAGTTCGGTGATTGAACACCCGGACACCGTCAAGCGCGCCCGGAGCAATCTGCAACAAGACCGCCTGGCATGTTCGGAGCTCGCATAGCAATGCGCCCCCACCCCAGTCCCAGCCAAACGGCGAAATCCGTGCCACACGTACATAATTACACATTGAAAATACCATGGGCATAGGTGGGGGGGCACAACTACGGCACGCCCCAAAACGCGGCTCAACCGCACTAGGGGCTTCCCGCTTTGTTAATTTTTCTCTCTTTCAGGACTTTACTCTCTGGAAACCCCGTCAGGTAGTACGATTGCCAGACACACGATACAACAACCAAGGAGGCAGAAAGCTACGTCGCATCATGGAACCCCCAGGTGGTCTTTGATAACGAGTGAAATACCTGCTTTAAATACTATTCTTTAGCTTGCCCTTGGAGGGGACATGTCAAATAGTCCTACTTTTTGCTTATCGCACTACTTGTATCATTATGCTTCGACGCACCTTTTTGAATAAACAATGCATAGCACTAGTCTATCATAGCATTCTCTATTCTTATATATATATGTTCATTCATGACATTCAGCACCCGTACACTCTGGTACGGTCAATACGCCAGGGGCTTAAGCGTACCCCATAATACGGCGTGAGAAGTCCGAACACTTTCGACAGTGCGGCACCCCGAACTTATAGCATTATATGCATCAACTCCAAATCATGTCTTGGGTCAATAGTTGGGTTTGCCCGGCTCCCATGTTTTGGTACCTTACGTTCCGCTATATCGGCTAAGGTAGCACTAGGAGAACTACTTCGATTGTGCCCCGGTTCATCTGGGCAAGCACCTCAGTAGAGAAAGCTAAAACTGACTGTCATGATAAGGCGAGAGTTGGTCGCTGTTCGAGAGGTCTTGAGTCCCTAAAGAATTATGCCGCTTAGGGCGAGGAGTCGGCTTTGTCCGGCTTAGGCGTGTATAGCGCCCCAAATTCGGCCTTCCGAATACTAGGGGCTTCACCAAAATTTAAAATTGTAGACTTCTATGGCTAAGTGAGAGTGATAAAGCATTATAGTCCGATTGCCTTGTTCGTTGTGCTGAACACCTCCCTCGAAGGACCCAACAATGGGAAAAAGAGTGCTCATATTTATCCTGAACACCCCAGCACCCGTGCCATGGGGGCAGAAGCCGACGACTGGCCATCTCTCAGATTTGATAAACAGCCGCACATAAGGTAATATTTTAAATTCAAACAAGCGTTGCATAGCGCACATGAAAAAGTTTTCATAATACAGGATCACACGAGCAAGTTCATTCAAAAATTATATCCTTCGCACACTCGTTCACCACAAGACGGGCTCCCTTCAGGACACCCTCATAATACATTTCAGGGTGGCGATGCTCCTTGCCCTGCGGCGGCCCCTCCTTCACCAGCTTCTCGGCGTCCATCTTGGCCCAGTGCACCTTCGCACGGGCAAAAGCCCGGCGTGCACCTTCGATGCAGATGGACCGCTTTATGACTTCCAGCCATGGGCAGGCATCTACAAGCCGCCTCACCAGGCCGAAGTAGCTGTTGGGAAGGGAGTCGCCAGGCCACATCCGAACTATAAGGCCCCTCATGGCCTGTTCGGCTGCCTTGTGCAGCTCGACCAGTTGCTTCAGCTAGTCGCTCACAGGCATCGAGTGTTCGGTCCCAGTATACTGAGACGAGAACAACTTCTCCGTCGAGCTTCCCTCCTTGGCCCGGTAGTACTTTGCGGCATCCGACACGCTGCGGGGCAAATCTGCGAATGCTCCTGGAGAGCTCCGGACTCGGGTAAGTAACAAGTAATTTACTTTCACATGCTTGCTTTGGATAATGAATACCTTACTCGCCGCTATCTTCCTCATCGCCTCAATTTCCTGGAGGGCCTTTTGGGCCTCAACCTTGGCATGCTTTGTGCTCTCGAGGGCCGCGGCAAGCTCAGACTCTCGCGTCTTCGAGTCAAGCTCCAAGGTCTCATGCTTCTTCACGAGAGCCTGGAGCTCTTGATGCACCTCGCCCACCCATGCCTCTTGTTTCTCCCACTCGGTGCGCTCCCTTGCCGCTTTGTTTTCGGCCTCGGACAATTCTTGCTTCAAGGTCGCCACTTCGGTCGTGGCCCCTGGCACATCCATGATGATCCTATCATTTTGCAGCCACATCTTTTTTTATATATATAGACAAGGTATTACTTACCTTTGTTCTCCTCGAGCTGCCTCTTGGCAAGGCCGAGCTCTTTCTCGGACCGCTTGAGGTTCTGCTTCAGTGCGGTGACCTCCACAGTCAGTGCGGCAGAGGTCAGCAACGAAGCCTGCATATGCATACAGACATACTTATATTAGACTCCTGCAGATATTATTTGATCCTCTATTCGGCTTTTCTTTGTGAACACCAAACAAAGCATCAGGGCTACTGTCTATGCGGTAATATTTTCCTATATTTTAAATATTTACCTCAAAGCCTGTTAGAAGGCTGGTACAGGCTTCAGTCAGCCCGCTCTTGGCGGACTGAACTTTCTTGATCACCGCACTCATAATAATGCGGTGCTCTTCGTCGATGGAAGCGCCGCGAAGTGCTCCCAGCAGGTTGTCCGGTGCCTCTGGATAGACAGAGGTCACCGGCACGGGCGGCTTGCCCCTCTTGGAAGGGGTCCGCCTGTCGGAATCCGGAACCACTGGAGGTTCCGGCGCGGTGTTCGGCTGAGGGCCGAACTTGGAGCCCTTGGGAGTCTTGCTCCCTTTGCGCCTGGAGTCCGGAAGGTCGCCTTGAGGCGCCTCTAGGACTGTCTCCCCCCGGCTCAGTGCCCCTTGAGACAATACCTCGACATTGTCTATAGGGCGAGGAGAGGAGGCGGTTGGAAGTGATTCGCTATTCATATCCGACGAGTCCAAGGAGCCGTCCGACGAGGATACGTCGATACGTGCTCAGGGCGGACTGCATAATCATATTCGACGGTAGGAGAAGCAGTGCAACAAAAGTATGCTATGAGTTACTCTGGTATCCGAATACTTACGACTTCGCCAGGGGCTTGGCTCTGAGTAACCACTCGCCTTCGCTGTCGGCGGCGGTGGTGGAACAGTCCGGAAGGAGAGTCCTTCCCTTCTTGAACCCTCCGGCTTCCCCGGTTGGGGCGGCCTTCCTTTTCTTGTCTCCCCCGGCTGGAGGGGGAGAATCTTCATCTTCCTCCTCCTCGTTTTCACGGGAGGAGTGCATCTCGGAGTTATCGGACGATGAGTCCGATACCACCTGGCGCCCGGAACTCTTTCGGGTTCCCGTGGCCTTCTTCTTGATCTTCTTATCCGGCACCTCATAAGGAGCCAGGGTCCGCATCTCCGTCAGGAGAGCATCTGCAGGGTCTTCGGGTAGAGGGGCCGGGCAGTCAATCTGCTCCGATGTCTCCACCCAGTCCTGTCAAAGGCTTGGGAGGTCAGATCCCGCACATGGTTAAACTATGGAAAATAAATACCTTACGAGATGTACAGAACTTACCGGATTCGCATGGTGCGTCGCGCTTAGCCTGCGGTCCTCGGTAAGGGGAGGGGGGGACCTCGACGCCCTTGAACAGCACCTTCCAGACGTCCTTATGCGTCGTGTCGAAGAGCTCGCGTAGAGTCTGGTGCTGGGCCGGGTCGAACTCCCATAAGTTGAAAGCCCGTTGTTGACACGGGAGGATCCAATGGAAGAGCATGACCTGGACTATGTTGACAAGCTTGAGTTTCTTGCCTATCATGTTCCGGATACACTTCTGGAGTCCGTCCAGCTCCACTGATGAGCCCCAGGACAGGCCCTTCTCCTTCCAGGAAGTGAGTCACGTGGGGATTCCGGATCGAAACTCGGGGGCCGCCACCCAGTTGGTGTCCCGTGGCTCGGTGATGTAGAACCACCCTGATTGCCACCCCTTTATGGTCTCCACGAAGGAGCCCTCGAGCCATGTAACGTTGGGCATTTTGCCCACCATGGCTCCGCCGCATTCCGCTTGTTGGCCGCCTACTACCTTCGGTTTGACATTGAAGGTATTCATCCACATGCCGAAGTGGGGCCGGATGCGGAGGAAAGCCTCGCACACGACGATGAACGCCGAGATATTGAGGATGAAATTCGGGGCCAGATCATGGAAGTCCAGCCCATAATAGAACATAAGGCCGCAGGAGAATGGATGGAGGGGAAGCCCCAGTCCACGAATGAAGTGGGTGAGGAAAACCACCCTTTCGTGAGGTTCTGGGGTAGGGATGATCTGCCCCGCGGCTGGCAGCCGGTGCGCGATATCCGCGGCTAAGTATCCGGCCCCGCGCAACTTTTTGATGTCTCCCTCCGTAACGGAGGAGACCATCCACTTGCCTCCTGCTCCGGACATGTTTGGAGAGGGTTGAGGAGAAGGATATGGACTTGGGCGCTGGAGCTCGAGCGCGCGAGAATGGATGAGCAAGGAGGAAGAAGGCGTGGGTAGAAAAAGGTGAACCCTTATCCCTTTATAAGGGTGGACTAAACTATGCGCCGCCACCAGCCTGGTAAAACTCGCTTATTCCCCAAGCGTCGTAATTGATGGCGCGGTTGGGTTACCCACGTCCGTATTGATGGGAATTCCGTAATAAGGGGACACGATATCTGCTTCGACAAGACGTGCCAAGGAAACTGCCTCGCGAAACACGCTGAGGTTGGTTGTGAAAAACGATTCGAATGACGACTTCATGTTTGGTAATCTCAGTGGCGCCGAGGGCTTGAAGCTCATTTGTGATGTCAGTGAGTCGGTCAAATGTGTGCTGGACATTCTCATTGTCATTTCGCTTGAAGCGGTTGAAGAGGTTGCGAAGGACACTGATTCTCTGATCTCTCTGGGTTGAGATGCCTTCATTGACCTTGGAGAGCCAGTCCCAGACCAGCTTGGATGTCTTCAAAGCACTCACATGGCCATACTGTCCTTTGGTCAAATGACCACAGATGATATTCTTGGCAGTAGAGTCCAGTTGAACGAATTTCTTGACATCAGCAGCAGTGACAACTTCTCCAGCCTTGGGAACCCCGTTCTCGACGACATACCATAGGTCGGCGTCAATGGCTTCAAGATGCATGCGCATCTTATTCTTCCAGTAGGGATATTCAGTTCCATCGAAGACGGGGCACGCAACGGAGACTTTAATTATCCCTGCAGTCGACATAGCTAAAACTCCAGGTGGTTAAACCGAATCACACAGAACCAAGGAAGCACCTTGCTCTGATACCAATTGAAAGTGCGTTATATCGACTAGAGGGGGGGTGAATAGGCGATTTTTATGAAAGTCTTCAGAACATAGAAGTTTTGAAGACAAACGATAAAATTAAACCTATTACCATGCAGCGGAAGGTAGACTACACTAGGCAAACCATAGTCAAGTATTCAATGAAGTGAAAGCACAAAGACTAATAGCAGCTAGGTAGTAAGGATCAGGTAGGAAGATATTGTGAAGCCAAACAGAACACGCAGTCAC
Source organism: Triticum urartu (assembly GCF_003073215.2). Classification (NCBI taxonomy): domain Eukaryota; kingdom Viridiplantae; phylum Streptophyta; class Magnoliopsida; order Poales; family Poaceae; genus Triticum; species Triticum urartu. Next base: position 387,726,995 of record NC_053026.1, on the reverse strand, counting down.
TCAGTGAAGACAAATGATAGTGCAAACATACAATGACTTCACAAGGAGTAACAGTAAGTAAAGTGAAGTGAAGATGAAACCAGTGACTCGTTGAAGACAATGATTTGTTGGACCAGTTCCAGTTGCTGTGACAACTGTACGTCTGGTTGGAGCGGCTAGGTATTTAAACCTTAGGACACACAGTCCTGGACACCCAGTCCTGAACACGCAGCTCAGGACACCCAGTCCTCACCGTATTCTCCTTGAGCTAAGGTCACATAGACCTTGCCCAATCACTCTGGTAAGTCTTCATGGTAGACTCCCAAACCTTCACAGACTTCGTTCACCGGCAATCCACAATGTCTCTTGGATGCTCAGAACGCGACGCCTAACCGGCTGGAGGATGCACAGTCCTCAAGTGTAACAAGTCTTCAGATCACACAGACAAGAAGACTTAAGTGATGTCCAATTCTCTCTGGCTCTGGTGGTTAGGGCTTTATCCTCGCAAGGAATTCTCTCTCAAAGGCTTCGAGGTGGGTTGCTCTCAAACGACAAAAGCCGTACTTTCAATCTGAGCAGCCAACCGTTTATGGTTGTAGGGGGTGGGCTATTTATAGCCACTTGGCAACCCGACCTGATTTGTCCGAAATGACCCTGAGTCACTAAGGAACTGACACGTGTCCCAATGGTCAGATTTCAAACTCACACGGCAACTTTACTTGGGCTACAAGCAAAGCTGACTTGTCCGACTCTGGACAAGATTCGCTCTCATAGTCTTCACTCGAAGACATAGGTTTTGGTTTAGGCATCACTTTAGTCATTCTGACTGGTTCTCTTGGACCCCACTTAACAGTACGGTGGTTCCTATGACTCAACACAAAAGAAAAAGAACTACAAAAGATCTAAGTCTTCGAGCTCCATAGGCTTCATATAGTGTCTTATCTTGTCATAGTCTTCAATGTGAATATCTTCATATACCACCTTTGACTTCAATGTCTTCATACATTTTTAGGGGTCATCTCTCGTAGTAAAACCGAATCAATGAGGGACTTCTACCTGTGTTATCCTGCAATTCTCACAAACACATTAGTCCCTGAACTAGGTTTGTCGTCAATACTCCAAAACCAACTAGGGGTGGCACTAGATGCACTTACAATCTCCCCCTTTTTGGTGATTGATGACAAACTAGTTGAAGTTTTCAACGGGGAATATAATCTGTGAAATTGTAAAGAATAAGGAATTGTCTTCATAAGTTGCAAGGGCTCCCCCTGAAGATGTGCATATGAGTTAATTTGCTTTTGGAATGCAAATGCACATGGCAAGTTGTACTTGTGGAGATCCACTTCAACTTATGATGACAATCCACTATGCATGTGAAAGTATATGAAGATAATGACATGCATAATGGAAAATGGACGTCTGCAGAATGAGCTAAGTGCGGAATTTATCGTCGCACATGCGGAATTTATCTTCGCAAAACAAGGTGGCAAATAAGTAGCAGACGACCATATAGTTTAAGTGTTACAACTCATAAGAACCAAATGTAGCAAAAACAAGAGTTGTAAGCACGAAGCAAAATATAGAGCACCCGCCCATATGGACCCGCTTGAAGACTATCAACTCATATGCTTCTCCCCCTTTTGTCAGTAATTAACAAAAAGGTTTGAAGACATAGAGCCTCTACTCGTTCCCATGAGGAGTAGGTGAAGTAGCAGGGTTGTTGGTGTTGTTTGGCCGTGCAGAAGAGCTTGGAGGTGCTGAAGGAGGTGGCGATGAAATAGCATCGTCTTCTTCCTCAATAATTCTGGCAGTCACTGTGGCAGCAGAGGAAGAGAACTCAGAGTCTTCAAGTGATGGAGTTCCTAGCAGCACAGCCCTTCGAGGAGGTGTGGAGTCAAACTTGAATCTCTCAGTGAAGCCATCCTGTTGAAGATCAGCTTCAGAACACATCATCGAGAGCCCTTTCCATGTGTGGCGACAGGTTTCATGGGCAACGAAAGCATTCTTGGTGGCAAGATTTCGAGTGCGATTAACATCCACCAAGAGGCTTTTCATCTGACGCTTCAGCCAGTCATGATGCCTATCCAGTTTCTGATGTAGAGCCACAAGAAGCTCTCGGTCGTTGAGAACACGAGTGCGCTTCTTGGGTCTTGGAGCAGTGGCACTGTCAGTGGCTTCAGTTGAAGCAGGATGTGGTGCACGTGTAGTGCCAGCCAAAGGATACACTCGAGAAACTGCTTCAACGCCTTCAACGTTCTGAGTAAAACTCTGATGTTCTGCATTCTGAAGACTTAGAGGTTGCTTGGCAGGCTCAGAATGTATGGCTTCAGTAGACATGTCCACGTCAGGCAAGAAGATCCGATGGTTGCGGGCTGAGGGCTGATACGAGATGGCGGAGTGTAGCTTGATCAGCCGCATGACCCAAGGGGCGTAGAACTTCAAACCAAATAGATCCATGCCTGATACAGCAAGTTGGCGTATGAAGAAGTCCTGTGCATTGAAGCATTTGCCATGAAGTATATAGAAGACCAAAGTCTTCATTGCACCCTGAAGCTTGGAATTTGGAGAGTGCCCTTTGATAGGCCAGAGAGTTCGCCTGATGATGTGATAGATGGTTCTGGGCAGGTACTCAAGGTCTTCAACAAAGAACTCTGTGGGATAAGCAGCATCTTGGGGCAATGGCTTCATCATGCTGAGCATTTGACTCATATCAGGTTCTGGCCGCTGAAAGATGCTCTCAATAGCTTCAGCATGCAGCTGACAGCCTTGCTCGAAGAGATCGCCAGGAGTGGGCAAGCCAGTGAGCTCAATGATGTCAAATGCATTGGCTTCATGATGAACGTTGCCAGTCATCCACTCCAGGACCCAAGTCTTCGGATCTCTGATGTACCCTTTGATGTGAAGTGTGGCATAGAATTGTAGTAGCAGCTCTTCATTCCAATGCTCTTCATCAGTAACAAACTGCAGCAGACCCACTTGCTTGAAGCAATCCAACGCTTCTTCTAGACAGGGCAGACCAGCTATAGCTTCAACGTCAAGGCGCTTGTGTGGGAAGATGCGACCTTGGTTGTAAAGAATGCAAGAGTAATAGCTTCGCTGAGGATAGCTCCAGAACCGATCAGATGATATCCTTTCCCTTGAGTAGGGGTTCCTGGAGCTATTGAAGAACGTGTTGTCTGCCCTGAAGCCATTGATGTTGAAGGAGCCAGGTGCTGATGCAGGACTTGGAAACCTTGGCAGTCTTGGGATTGGCTTCTGGACCTGAGGCCTGTGCTCAACATGATAGTTGAATTGGGGACCGACACCAGACTCAGGAACAGAAGTGGCAGGATCAGTGGCTTCGCTGTCTTCTGAAGCTTTTGCTGGGGAGGGCTCCATATTAGCTTCATTGTTGGTTGTGGCAGCCTCAAGATTTTCATCCTCCACTTGACTAGCTGGAGGGTCGGTCACAGGCACGTTCTCTTGGAGAACTGCTTCTTGGTGGAACAGGGGAGTGGGATCTTGTGGTACTTCCTTTTCTGCAGCTGATGCAGCCGGAATGTCTTCAGCAGAGACTTGAGGCCTTGGACCTTTGCAAAGCCTGCGGAACGCAGACGACACCTGTGGAGTTGGAGTGGGCTGGGCCTCATAGTCTTCTTCTCTTGTGGGCGATCCGCCCATGAAGCATCCTGTGCAATTGGCATCAGTGGACGACCAATGCTGATGAGTTCGCTGTTTTCAAACTGAGGAAGGACTGCATCATCTTCTACATTGTCATGATGACCAATGTCTTCAGCAGCGATGGGATCAGTTGCTGGATGTCTTCAGCTTCAGGAGCCTCTGTGGAAGCAGGCTCATGAACTGTCAGTTGACGTTCTGCGTCAGGATGAACCATAGAAATGGGTTCAACTATCAAGGGCTCCGTGGGAGCAGCCCGAGCTTTCTTGGTCTTTCTCTTTTTCTTGGTGGGGGCAGTAGGAGAGGCTTCAGAGTGTTTCCTCTTCCTGGCTTCAGCCTCAGCAGTTCTTGTCTTCTTGAGCTCTGAAGCTGTTGACCGGCTCTTTGGCTTCGAGCCAGTCATTCTTGTTGGGAAGACAATCGGAACTGCTTCTTGCCTTGGTGCATCAGGTTCAGCCGTAGCAGGCTTCTTCTTCTTCTTTGCAGCCATCCTGGGGTCGATGCCAGGACGCCCAAGTGCCTTGCGCTTCTCAGCCTCATTATAGGCTTGCACACATCTGTCAGCCAGAGTCTTCATGCGCTCACGCGAACCCTGAGCTTCTGCACGCTTCTTCACAAAGGCTTCCTTGAGCTCGTGCATCATTGTCTTGAAGTTCTTCACTTCTTGCACGCTGAGCTTGGCCATATGCTTCTTGAACTGAGCCTTTTCATAGTCAATCTTCTGCTTCAGCTCAACAATGCGCTGGGCAATAGCAAGTTCTGAAGCAATGGCGCCTTGGAAGGCGACACTGAGGCCAATGGGTAGCTGCAGATCTTCAAAGCTGATGTTTGGCATGTCAAACCACTCGTCAATGAAGTTGTGGATGATGGTGACATCAAAGAGAGGCAGATCATTGAAGATTTCTGCTTCTTCTTTGCTCTTGATGAGTTGCTCAAGAGCGTCATCTGCAAGATCTTCATCACTTGACAGATCAATGTCGTCATTGCGCAGAATGGCAGCAGCTGTTAGCTCTTTGCTAGTGTGAGACAGAGGCATCTTGTCCTTCTGGGGCTTGGAGACGCGTGATAAGTCTTCAGACTGCACACTGTCTTCAGGAGGTGCAGTTTCCAATGGCTTCGCCCTTGAGATTTTTGGTGAAGGGGCCGGCTTTGAAGCTTTTGGCTTCTTCAACTGCTTTGGCTTCAGCACTGCAGGAGCGTCATCAGACTCAGTGTCAGCTGCAGGCTCATTCACTGCAGTCCCTTGAACCAAGATGTAGGTGATGAGGCCTTCAAGGTTGGCGAAAGGACCAATGACATTGGGTTCTGCATGTCGTGTGCCATCTGCCCTTGGAGATGAGGGACCAGGGTTGAAGTCTAACCCAAAAGTCTTCTTGTTCTGCTTCGCAGAGTTTTGAGCAAACTGGAAGTTGCGCTTGAACAGATTGTCGTCACGACACCATAGCAGTGACGACGAGTGTGCATCAGTAGGCTGTGGTCCATGGACCATGCACGGATAGAAGCCTTGAGCAATGGCTTCATCTCTGGACCTGGGTAGAAGATTCTTGAATTGGATGTCTCCCCACGGTCTCTTGATGGCATTTTTCTCAGCATACTCCTGGGTCACAAATCTGTATTTGAACCATTGTTCTGCCCAATATCTTCGAATCCATTGGATTCGGGTCTTGCGCTGACTGTAATCCTCTTCAGGATCTGTCTTGTACATTTCTGAGAGTTCATCTGGCAGATCTCTGGAGGTCTCACCACGACGCTTTCTGCCACCCTTCCTTGCTGCTTTTTCTGAAGCTATAAACTTTAACTTGAAAGGCTTCAAGACGTGCAAAGGCTTCAAAGGTTTTCGTTTGCTGGACCAACAGGAACTGGCTTCGGGAGAATTTATGTGATGCTGTAAGAATTCTGCAAATGAATGCAGACTATGAGAACCAAAGGATTCTCCCACGGACATGTACCTGTGACAGCATTAAGGTGCGAGGGAAGGGGAAGAGGTCATATGCATTCTCAGAAGATTTTGAAGATAAATCTGTTTAGAAGACATTGACCTCATCGTGCGAAGACATTCACTCATAGATAAGAAGTTGGTTCCAGATTTGTACGAATCCACAGATCAGTACAAGTGAGGAATCTAACTACTTAGTGAAGCACAAGTGAATATACTAGGCATGTTATGAGATGCAGTATGAGAGAGATCTAGCTTGTGTGAACAGAAACTGCTTGTGGTAGAAAGTGACAGATCAATAGGATCAACGGTGCTGTAAAAAGGGAGTTTTATTTACCACACTGAGAACTGCTAGACGGAGTGGGAGATGAGGCCGAGCAGTTCACTCTTCCGTGCCCTAACTTGGCGACGGAGGACACCTACGGCGACGGCGGAGAGGGCGATGTCCGCGGTCGGTGTGAAGACGGCGTCGGAGAGGTCGCGGCAGCGAAGCGCTTCGTCGCCGGCGTCGTCGAGAGCTAGCGGTGGCGCTAGGGTTCGTGCGAGGGTGGAAGAAGAGATAATGACCGATGTGAGTGTGTATTTATAGGCACAGGGGCGACACTGTGCTATTACTCAGGTGCCCCTGGCTATTCGCATCTGAGGAACACGTGGCCATTATGCGGAATTTTGGGGTTTGTTCCACGTCCCACGCACGCCTGGATTGTCGGGTAATCGTTTCTACTTCTCCGGATTTCATGTGGAGGAAAGAGCATTGAAAACGGACTTAATGGTTGTCTCTGTATCTTCTGCTGACAGGGACGTAGAGAAGACATTCGATAGTTTCAATAGAATGCATATGACTTGGAGAGATAGAGTTTGAGATAGAAAGCATAGAGAGATTAGGGTCCGATCACATTCACTTAGTTCAAAAGATTCAACACGAAGACATAGCTATAAGTGAATGTTGTAGAGGACAGAACACTAGCATATATATATATATATCTATAATCAACATGGTGAAGATAATCATGAAAATATGTTGAGATCGAAGCCAAACCAAATGTGAAGACATTGCAAGGTAACGCCATCAGTGAAACACTTCAAAATAGAACGTTTGGTGGTGGCGTTACCCACCGTATAGGAAGTATTAGACCCAGACACGGCGCACAATTATCATGGCGCTCCAAAGTCAAATTCCACATTAATGTATTCACACTTAGAATGTATGTCTTTATTGATTGAAGATATACTTTACTTCGTGCGTTGCACATCTAAGTCATCAATATGCATAAGGGTTAGGATGTGTGCCTGATCACAGGACATTTGAGGATTCCAGGATATTTAGCTCACACCGTAACTTGCAAAACCTCTTCTCATCCAAGGGCTTGGTGAAGATATCTGCCAATTGCTCTTCAGTGTTGACATGTATGATATCAATGTCTTCCTTCACAACATGATCTCTGAGAAAGTGATGACGAATTTCAATGTGCTTTGTCTTCGAGTGCTGAACTGGGTTGTTGGCAATCTTGATGGCGCTTTCGTTGTCGCAGTAAAGTGGCACTTGCTTCAGCTGAATGCCATAGTCCTTGAGTGTTTGCTTCATCCACAGAAGCTGAGCGCAGCAAGATCCAGCAGCAATGTATTCAGATTCAGCAGTGGAGAGAGATACACAGTTCTGCTTCTTTGAAGACCAACATACAAGTGATCATCCCAGAAAGTGACATGTGCCTGATGTAGACTTGCGATCAACTTTTTCACCAGCATAATTAGCATCCGAGAATCCAACCAGATCAAACTCTGAGCCCTTTGGATACCATAATCCTAGAGTTGGGGTGTGAGCCAAATATCGAAGAATTCGCTTCACAGCTAAGTGATGCGACTCCTTTGGTGCCGCTTGAAATCGAGCACACATGCAAACACTAAGCATAATATCTGGCCTAGATGCACATAGATAAAGTAAAGAACCAATCATTGAGCGGTATACCTTTTGATCGAACTCTTTACCATTGTCGTCAGGACCCAGATGATGTTTGGCTGACATTGGTGTTGTGAAGCCTTTGCAGTCTTGCATACCGAACTTCTTCAGGCAATCTTTGAGATACTTCTCTTGAGATATGAAGATGCCATTGCGTTGTTGTCGTATTTGAAGACCAAGGAAGAACTTCAGCTCCCCCATCATGGACATCTGATATTGCTCTTGCATCATATATCCAAACTCTTCACTGTATTGGTGCAGCCGAAGATAATGTCATCCACATATATTTGGCACACAAATAGTTCACCATCATATGTCTTCGTGAAAAGAGTGGGATCTAGGGAACCAGGTATGAAGCCTTTGCTCTTCAGGAAGTATTTGAGTGTGTCATACCAGGCCCGAGGGGCTTGTTTGAGGCCATATAGTGCCTTGTTGAGCTTGTATACCATGTCAGGATGTTTTGGATTTTCAAAGCCAGGTGGTTGTGCAACATACACTTCTTCTTCAATCTTGCCATTGAGAAAGGCACTCTTCACATCCATTTGATATAGAAGTATGTTATGATGATTTGCATAGGCCAGCAGTATGCGTATGGCTTCAAGTCTAGCCACAGGAGCAAATGTTTCATCGAAGTCAATGCCTTCCACTTGAGTATATCCTTGAGCAACGAGACGAGCTTTGTTTCTGACAACTTGACCATGCTCATCTTGCTTGTTGCAGTATATCCATTTGGTGCCTATTATATTGTGCTTCCGTGGATCAGGACGCTTAACCAGTTCCCATACATTATTCAGCTCAAACTGTTGAAGCTCTTCTTGCATAGCTTGAATCCATTCAGGTTCCATGAAGGTTTCTTCAACTTTCTTGGTTCTGATATTGAGACAAATGCGAAGTTCCCACAGAAATTTGCTAGCTGAGTTGCCCTTGAACGAGTGAGTGGACCAGGTGCATTGATGCTATCAATTATTCTTTCAATCTGCACTTCATTGGCAATGCGAGGATGTACAGGGCGAAGACTTTGCTCTTGCTGTTCATTGTCGTTGTTGGAAGGAATGTCTTCAGGCTGAGCATTGTCTTCATGTTGATCCGGTGCTGAAATGATAAGTTCTTCTTCAGGATGAGCTTCAGAAGGTATAATTTCTCCAGTTCCCATTAGCTTGATTGATTCACTGGATGGAGCTTCATCTAGCACATCTGGCAGCTGCTCTCTTTGTGAACCTTTGGTCTCATCGAACCGCACATCCACTATTTCAATCACTTTGTAATGAAAGAGATTGAAGACTCTGTAGGAGTGCGAATCCTTTCCATATCCAAGCATAAAACCCTCATGTGCTTTTGGTGCAAATTTTGAGGTGTGATGTGGGTCCTTGATCCAGCACCTTGCGCCAAATACTCTGAAGTAACTGACATTTGGCTTTTTTCCAGTAAGGAGCTCATAAGATGTCTTGTTCAGTAGCTTGTGAAGATAAACACGATTGATTGTATGGCATGCAGTATCAATGGCTTCGGGCCAGAATTTTCTTGGGGTCTTGTATTCATCTAGCATCGTTCTGGCCATCTCAATTAGTGTTCTGTTCTTGCGTTCGACGACGCCATTCTGCTGTGGCGTGTACGGGGCTGAGAATTCATGTGTGACGCCCAAGGTATCAAGATATGTGTCAAGGCCAGTGTTCTTGAATTCAGTGCCATTGTCACTTCTGATGTGCTTTATCTTGGCGCCAAAATTGTTCATAGCTCGATTGGCGAAGCGTCTGAAGACATCCTGCACTTCAGTCTTGTAAAGGATTATGTGCACCCAAGTATATCTAGAATAATCATCAACAATAACGAAGTCATAGAGGCAAGCAGTAGTAGTTAGAGTTGAGTAATGAGTGGGACCGAAAAGATCCATGTGAAGCAGTTCGAAGGGTCGAGTAGTAGTCATGATTGTCTTCGAGGGATGTTTGGCCCTCGTCATCTTCCCTGCTTCACAGGCACCGCATAAGTGGTCTTTCTTGAACTTGACGCCCTCGATGCCTATGACATGCTTCTTCTTCGCAAGGGTGTGGAGGTTCCTCATGCCAGCATGTCCAAGCCTCCGATGCCAGAGCCAGCATTCTGAAGCCTTTGCTAGAAGACATACTGCAAGCTGTGGCCCTGCTGAGAAATCTACCACGTACAAATCATCTTTTCGATACCCTTCAAACACTAGAGACTTGTCAGATTCCATTAGTACAAGGCAACGATATTTTCCAAACATTACGATCATGTTCAAATCGCAAAGCCTTGAGACAGACATTAAGTTGAAGCCAAGGGATTCAACAAGCATGACTTTATCCATGTGTTGATCCCTTGAGATTGCAACTCTACCTAGACCCAATACCTTACTTTTACCAGTGTCAGCAAATGTGATGTGGCTCTTGTCGGATGGACGTAAGGTTGAGTCCATAAGAAGACTTCTTTTGCCAGTCATGTGATTTGTACACCCACTGTCAATAATCCATTCTGAAGACGCTGGTGTCGTACCCTACAATGCAGTTAGGGGGATAGGCTTCACCAAGAGCATTGTGAAGCAAAAACATTTGACGAACCAGTGGGTTATGAAAGCTTAGATCCAGGTTAGGACTAATAGGGAGAGTAGCAAGCGATTCAGGTACGAAGTACATAGTAAGACCATTTGGGCATTTGATCTTGCGCCCTACAAGATGTTTAAGGTCCCCAGCAATAGTGTCAGACGATTTTGGTTTTCTGCTGGAGACCTTTCCCTGCAAAAGAGAGTTAAGCCTTCTTAACCACCCACATCTTCAAGGGTGGCTTAGAAGCAATAAGTCTAAGTGCAACATCTAAGAATTTTGGATTTGAAGCCTTAGCAAACAGTCTTGCAGGCGGACAATAGTACTCATAAGAATAAGCAGAATAGTTCTTGGTCTTATGAACATGGCGGTTTGATGAACCGCTCTCATATTCATATGCCTGAGTGTCATTTCCCTGCAAAACATTTGCGTTAGTGCGACTCAGGTGAGTCCTCTGTCTGTATGAAGCCTTTGGACCGTATGAAGCCTTTGGTCTGAGGTTTGTCTTCTTCACGTGAGGTGTCATGATGACATTCACAGGAAGACTCTCCAGACACCTTTTCGGAACCCAGATCTTCTTCATAGGCGGTCCATTCCTGCAGTTAGTACCAATGTACCTGGCAAACACTTCATCATTCTGATTTTTAAACAGTATATAGTTTGCATCAAAGGATTCATCAATGATAATGGGGTTAGCACAAGTGAAGCCAGATAGATTGGATGGATCTACTGAAGGTTCCTTTGCAGCAACCCACATGGTTTTGGGGTACTGCTCAGGTTTCCAGTAAGAGCCATCTGCATTCATTTTCCTTACGAACCCTACACCCTCTTTCCTAGGGTTTCGGTTCAGAATTTGCTTTTTCAGGACATCACATAGCGTCTGATGCCCTTTAAGACTTTTGTACATCCCTGTTTCAGGCAATGTCTTCAACCTAGCATTCTCATCAGCAATAGCGGTGGTATCCTCAGCAGAGGGGTTAGTTACCACATCAACAGTTGAAGATATTGCAACAGCAGTAGCAGTAGAGCATTCAGCAACAGAAGTAGCATTATCACGCTCAATGCATTTAAGACATGGTGGTTCAAATCCTTCCTGAGCAGGACTGATCTGTTTGGCGCGAAGTGACTCGTTTTCCGTTTGAAGATCTTCATGAACCGCTCTCAATTTCTCAAGATCTTGCTTCCTTTGAAGATAATCATAGGAAAGCTTTTCATGAGTTGTTGAGAGAGTTTCATGACGACTTTCAAGTTCCTGATACTTAACGTGAAGATTTTTTATGTCTTCAATTAAGGATTCAGATCGAGTCATTTCGGCACCTAACAGATCATCGCTTCTGTCTAACAGTTTTTGAATATGTTCCATAGCTTTCTGTTGTTCAGTTGCAATTTTAGCAAGTGTTTTGTAGCTAGGTTTTGAACCACAATCAGAGTCATCGTCACTAGATGTTTGATAGTGAGTAGTGCATGTGTTTACCTTGGCACCGCATGCCATGAAGCAGTAGGTAGGAGCGGAGTAGTCCTTGTCATTTGCATCGGTGTCGGTGATGAAGTCATTGTCTTCAGTGTTGAAGATGGACTTGGCAACGTATGCTGTAGCCAGACTTGCGACGCCTGAGTCGGATTCCTCCTCAGACTCCACCTCCGCCTCCTCAGAAGCAGACTCCTCCTCTAAATCCATTTCCTTGCCAACAAACGCACGTGCCTTGCCAGATGAGCTCTTCTTGTGTGATGAAGACTTTGAGGAAGACTTGGAAGAAGACTTTGAGTATTTCTTCTTCTTCTTGTCATCAGAGTCATATTCCTTGCTCTTCTTCTTCTTTTTGTTCTCATTGTCCCACTGTGGACACTCAGAGATGAAGTGGTCAAGTTTCTTGCACTTGTGACATGTTTTCCTCTTGTAGTCATGAGCAGGAGCTTCATCATTCCTTGAACTTGATCGGGAAGACTTTCTGAAGCCTTTCTTCTTGGTGAATTTTTGGAACTTCTTGACAAGCATAGCAAGTTCCCTTCCAATGTCTTCAGGATCATTAGAGCTGCTGTCAGATTCTTCTTCAGATGAGGAGACAACTTTTGCCTTTAAGGCACGAGTTTGCCCATAGTTTGGACCGTAGATATCTCTTTTCTCCGAATGAAACTCATGTGTGTTGAGCCTCTCAAGTATGTCAGACGGATCGAGTGTCTTGAAATCAGGACGTTCTTGAATCATCAGGGCCAGGATGTCAAACGAACTATCAAGTGATCTCAGCAGCATCTTGATGACTTCATGTTTGGTAATCTCAGTGGCGCCGAGGGCTTGAAGCTCATTTGTGATGTCAGTGAGTCGGTCAAATGTGTGCTGGACATTCTCATTGTCATTTCGCTTGAAGCGGTTGAAGAGGTTGCGAAGGACACTGATTCTCTGATCTCTCTGGGTTGAGATGCCTTCATTGACCTTGGAGAGCCAGTCCCAGACCAGCTTGGAGGCTTGAAGCTCATTTGTGATGTCAGTGAGTCGGTCAAATGTGTGCTGGACATTCTCATTGTCATTTCGCTTGAAGCGGTTGAAGAGGTTGTGAAGGACACTAATTCTCTGATCTCTCTGGGTTGAGATGCCTTCATTGACCTTGGAGAGCCAGTCCCAGACCAGCTTGGAGTCTTCAAAGCACTCACATGGCCATACTGTCCTTTGGTCAAATGACCACATATGATATTCTTGGCAGTAGAGTCCAGTTGAATGAATTTCTTGACATCAGCAGCAGTGACACCTTCTCCAGCCTTGGGAACCCCGTTCTCGACGACATACCATAGGTCGACGTCAATGGCTTCAAGATGCATGCGCATCTTATTCTTCCAGTAGGGATATTCAGTTCCATCAAAGACGGGGCACGCAACGGAGACTTTAATTATCCCTGCAGTCGACATAGCTAAAACTCCAGGTGGTTAAACCGAATCACACAGAACAAGGGAGCACCTTGCTCTGATACCAATTGAAAGTGCGTTATATCGACTAGAGCGGGGGTGAATAGGCGATTTTTATGAAAGTCTTCAGAACATAGAAGTTTTGAAGACAAACGATAAAATTAAACCTATTACCATGCAGCGGAAGGTAGACTACACTAGGCAAACCATAGTCAAGTATTCAATGAAGTGAAAGAACAAAGACTAATAGCAGCTAGGTATTAAGGATCAGGTAGGAAGATATTGTGAAGCCAAACAGAACACGCAGTCACTCAGTGAAGACAAATGATAGTGCAAACATACAATGACTTCACAAGGAGTAACAGTAAGTAAAGGGAAGTGAAGATGAAACCAGTGACTCATTGAAGACAATGATTTGTTGGACCAGTTCCAGTTGCTGTGACAACTGTACGTCTGGTTGGAGCGGCTAGGTATTTAAACCTTAGGACACACAGTCCTGGACACCCAGTCCTGAACACGCAGCTCAGGACACCCAGTCCTCACCGTATTCTCCTTGAGCTAAGGTCACATAGACCTTGCCCAATCACTCTGGTAAGTCTTCATGGTAGACTCCCAAACCTTCACAGACTTCGTTCACCGGCAATCCACAATGTCTCTTGGATGCTCAAAACGCGACGCCTAACCGGTTGGAGGATGCACAGTCCTCAAGTGTAATAAGTCTTCAGATCACACAGACAAGAAGACTTAAGTGATGCCCAATTCTCTCTGGCTCTGGTGGTTAGGGCTTTATCCTCGCAAGGAATTCTCTCTCAAAGGCTTCGAGGTGGGTTGCTCTCAAAGACAAAAGCCGTACTTTCAATCTGAGCAGCCAACCGTTTATGGTTGTAGGGGGTGGGCTATTTATAGCCACTTGGCAACCCGACCTGATTTGTCCGAAATGACCCTGGCTCACTAAGGAACTGACACGTGTCCCAACGGTCAGATTTCAAACTCACACGGCAACTTTACTTGGGCTACAAGCAAAGCTGACTTGTCCAACTCTGGACAAGATTCGCTCTCATAGTCTTCACTCGAAGACATATGTTTTGGTTTAGGCATCACTTTAGTCATTCCGACTGGTTCTCTTGGACCCCACTTAACAGTACGGTGGTTCCTATGACTCAACACAAAAGAAAAAGAACTACAAAAGATCTAAGTCTTCGAGCTCCATAGGCTTCATATAGTGTCTTCTCTTGTCATAGTCTTCAATGTGAATATCTTCATATACCACCTTTGACTTCAGTGTCTTCATACATTTTTAGGGGTCATCTCTGGTAGTAAAACCGAATCAATGAGGGACTTCTACCTGTGTTATCCTGCAATTATCACAAACACATTAGTCCCTCAACTAGGTTTGTCGTCAATACTCCAAAACCAACTAGGGGTGGCACTAGATGCACTTACAGAGGGTTTAGTCCGTAGGGACAACAACAATCATACCATAGGCTAGCTTCTAGGGTTTAGCCTCTCTGATCTCGTGGTAGATCAACTCTTGTACTACTCATATTATCAAGAACAATCAAGCAGGACATAGGGTATTACCTCCATCAAGGGGGCCCGAACCTGGGTAAACATCGTGTCCCCTGCCTCCTGTTACCATCCGCCTAGACGCACAGTTCGGGACCCCCTACCCGAGATCCGCCGGTTTTGACACCGACACTCATGCTCCAACTTCGTTACATAACGGTTCACCATACGTGCATGCTACGGGAATCACAAACCTCAACACAAGTATTTCTACTAATCCACAACTACCCACTAGCATGACTCTAATATCACCATCTTTATATCGCAAAACTATTGCAAGGAATCAAACACATCATATTCAGTGATCTACAAGTTTTATGCAGGATTTTATGACTAACCATGTGAATGACCAATTCCTGTCATCTCTCTAAGTAGATATAAGTGAAGCAAGAGAGTTTAATTCTTTCTACAAAAGATATGCCCATGCTCTAACAAATCTAAGTGAAGCAAAAGAGCATTCTACAAATGGCGGTTGTCTATGTAAAGAGAAACAGGCAATCCAAACTTCAAATGATATAAGCAAAGCACATGAAGCATTCTATAAGGCCATACTCAAAAGATATAAGTGAGGTGCAATGAGAATTCTATAAATAAACCAAGGACTATCTCATACCAGCATGGTGCATAAAAATAAAAATGAAAACTAAATGCAAAAGACGCTCCAAGATTGCACATATCGCATGAACGAAACGAATCCGAAAACATACCGATACTTGTTGAAGAAAGAGGGGATGCCTTCCGGGGCATCCCCAAGCTTAGACGCTTGAGTC
The DNA here is from genome assembly GCF_003073215.2 of Triticum urartu. NCBI lineage: Eukaryota > Viridiplantae > Streptophyta > Magnoliopsida > Poales > Poaceae > Triticum > Triticum urartu. Next base: position 387,711,680 of record NC_053026.1, on the reverse strand, counting down.
TCCTTGAATATTTACTTGGGGTGCCTCGGGCATCCCCAAGCTTGAGCTCTTGCCTCTCTTCCTTCTTCTCACATCGAGACCTTCTCGATCATCTAACACTTCATCCACACAAAACTTCAACAGAAAACTCGGTAAGATCCGTTAGTATAATGAAGCGAATCACTACTCTAAGTACTGTTGCAAACCAATTCATATTTTGTTTTTGAATTGTGTATACTTTAATATAACTTTTCCATGGATTAATCCACTAATATAAATTGATAGTTTCATCAAAACAAGCAAACTATGCATCAAAAACAGAATCTGTCTAAAACAGAACAGTATGTAATAATCTGAACATTCACCATACTTATGATACTTGAAAAATTCTACCAAAATTAGGACAAATAAAAAATTTGTATAGTAAGACATTTCAAAAAGAATCAGAACTATTTGACATTCCAGCAAAAAATGTAAAATCGCGCACTACAGCCAAAGTTTCTGTCCTGCACCGTACAAACCATCAAGCAAATGTAAACATCCTAAAGGAAAACCTTGGCACATTATTTTTATAATACAAGGAATTGTACAAGGGGATAATTATTTTTATTGAAAAGTTTCTGTAATCAAGATTCACAAATTTTCCGTGAGCATGAACAAAGTTCAAGGCTAGCTCCCACTTCAACAATGCTTGTCTTTCTCACTTTCGCTTTCCTTTTTGAAAAAGTTTTGGGTTCCCCTCTTTATTTTTGTTGTTTTTAAACTATATGAAAGCACTCAACAGAAATAAATGACTCTCTAAAACTTCCTGGTTGTCTCCCTGGCAGCGCTTTCTTTAAAGCCATTAAGCTAGGCATATAGTGCTCAAGTAATGAATCCACCCGGATCCCAAGGTATATCAAAGCCAATTTTAATCAGCAATGATTTGTAATTTAGTAGTGAGCACAAAGTAACAGATATCATGTAATGACAAAGTCTAACTCTCTTCCTATGCATCGGCATGTCATAAAAGAACAATTCATGCACACATAGTAAAGGCCAATGCATAGTATAAACAATTTCTTGCAATTTTATCATATTGGAAACATAGAGAGGTGGAGATATAGTTCCTCTCTCATAATAATTGCAAGTAGGAGCAGCAAGAACATGCATATTATATTCATCAAAATCATCATGTGCAACGGTAAAAGGCAACCCATCAATATATTCCTTAATAAGAGCAAACTTCTCTGATATTGTGTAGTTTGGAGAATTCAAAAATAATAATAGGACTATCATGTGTGGGTGCAATAGCAACAATTTCATGTTTAACATAAGGAACTATAGCAAGTTCATCTCCATAAGCATAATTCATATTGGCATCTTGGCCACAAGCATAGCAAGCATCATCAAAAAGGGATATTTCAAAAGAATTAACGGGATCATAACAATCATCCTTCGGTAAGCACGAAGGGAAATTAAACAATGTATGAGTTGAAGAGTTACTCTCATTAGAAGGTGGGCACGGGTAGCTAATCCGCTCTTCCTCCTTTAGTTCTTCGCTCTCCTCCTTATCTTTTTCATCCAATGAGCTCAGAGTTTCATCAATTTCTTCTTCCATAGACTCCTGCAAAATATTAGTCTCTTCTTGGACAACGGAGAATTTCTCAATAAGCGCATTAATATAGGAATTGTATTCATAATTATCATAGCAATATTTTAAGATAGCTAAATTTTCAGGCCTATAAACATCATCATCATAAGCTTCATGATTTTCAAACAAAGATTCAATTTCATAAGCACCCTTAAAAGCAACAAATTCTTCTATTTGTTCCACATCATAGTGATCATATATACCATTAGCATAAGAAGCTAAGGTTTCATTATCATTAAATTCACATAAAAAGGGAAGGTGTGGAGCCTTCACCTTAGAGCAACAAGTATAATCATATCTCAAGCATAGTTGCCTAGCATACCAATTCAATATATGAATTTGATCCCATAATAGTTTCCCTTTTTGTGTCAAGCGGTAATCCCTAAAGTATTCATGTTGATCCAACGTTACTCCCATTACATAATTGAATGGGGTTTCTCAGGATTATTAAAGTAGTACATAATATTTTTCACATAACCAGCATCGAGGGTTTTAGGAGGTTCCCCATCTCCATGAGTAGCAAGTACACCTAATTTTTTTGGTATTTTGTGTTCCATATCCATAACTAAAGATAGAGAACAACTAAGAACAACAAATAAAAATTACTTAGTGATAAAGCAAACAAGCACACACGAGAATATTCACCCCACGCTATTGCTCCCTGGCAATGACGCCAGAAAAAGGTCTTGATAACCCACAAGTATAGGGGATCACAACAGTTTTCGATAAGTAAGAGTGTCGAACCCAACGAGGAGCTAAAGGTAGAACAAATATTCCCTCAAGTTCTATCGACCACCGATACAACTCTACGCACGCTTGACGTTCGCTTTACCTAGAACAAGTATGAAGCTAGAAGTACTTTGTAGGTGTTGTTGGATAGGTTTGCAAGATAATAGAGAGCAAGTAAATAAAAAGTAGGGGCTGTTGTAAGTAAAGAAGCAATAAAGTAAATATAGCGAGTGTGGAAAAGTGGTGGTAGGAGTTGCGAAATTGCCCCTTAAGCAATTGACTACTTTACTAGACCGATATCAAGTATTATGTGGGAGAGGCCACTGCTAGCATGTCATCCCTTACTTGGAATTCTATGCACTTATGATTGGAACTATTAGAAAGCATCCGCAACTACTAATGTTCATTAAGGTAAAACCCAACCATAGCATTAAGATATATTGGTCCCCCTTCAATCCCGTATGCATCAATTTCTATGCTAGGTTGATTCTTCTGTCACTCTTGCCCTCCAATGCATAGTCCTATCAACATACAACTAACCCTAGGGTGTGATCCACGTGCACAATCATATGATGGGCACCAAAGGACAACAACATAACCACAAGCAAATTAAATCAATCATAGAAATTCATCAACCACCGATAGGACAACGGAAATCTACTCAGACATCATAGGATGGCAACACATCATTGGATAATAATATGAAGCATAAAGCACCATGTTCAAGTAGAGGGTATAGTGGGTTGCAGGAGAGTGGACCGCTGTATATAGAGGGGGGAGGTGATGGAGATGTTGGTGAAGATGGCGGAGGTGTTGGTGTAGATCGCGGTGATGATGATGGCCCCCGGTGGCACTCCGGTGCCACCGGAAGCGAGGGGGAGAGAGCCCCCCCTTCTTCTTCTTCCTTGACCTCCTCCCTAGATTGGAGAAGGGTTTCCCCTCTGGTCCATGGCCTCCATGGCGTGGGAGGGGCAAGAGCCCCTCCGAGATTGGATCTGTCTCTCTGTCTCTCTCTGTTTCTGCGTTCTCAGATTCTTCCCTTTCACCGTTTCTTATATTCCCGAAGATCCATAACTCCGATTGGGCTGAAATTTTGACACGATCTCTATCCGGAAATTAGCTTTCTTACAGCGAAATAAGGGCACCAACCGCCTTACGGGTGGCCCACGAGGGTTAGGGGCGCCCCCCCTTGCCTCATGGCCACCTCGGTCACCGTCTCGCGTGGATTTTTCTTCCAAAAAATCATGTATATTCCAAAAAAATCTTCGTCAATTTTTATCCCGTTTGGAGTCCGTTTGATAGGGATATTCTGCGAAACAAAAAACATGCAACAAACATGAACTGGCACTGGGCACTGGATCAATATGTTAGTCCCAAAAATAGTATAAAAAGTTTTCAAAAGTATATGAAAGTTGTAGAATATTGGCATGGAACAATCAAAAATTATAGATACGACGGAGATGTATCATATATCGAGCAATGTCTTGCTTCATATTAGACCACCAGTACTTCTGACGGATGTCTAAATACATCTTGGTACTTCCCGGATGAATAGAGAGAGGGGTATCATGCGCTTCTTTCATCACCTTCTCTGTCATAAGCTTGAACCGGGGTACGACAATGAGATCTCTGAAGTATAAGGTTCCATATTCACCAAGTGAGAAATCTCTGGATTTCTCTAAGGCAAGATCCTTTTTCATCAAATCCACGTGAGCATCTTTGGCTTGAGCAGACTTAATTGCTTTCAGTAGAGTTGGTTCCAGGACAAGGTGTAACGCCTCGAGACCGATGTGCCAGGTGTCCTCCAGTTATTCGCTGTTGTTGCCTTGTCTTTTCTTGCGTGTCATGCATGTCATATCATGTCATCATGTGCATTTCATTTGCATACATGTTCGTCTCATGCATCCGAGCATTTTCCCCGTTGTCCGTTTTGCAGTCCGGTGCCCCTATGTCACCCGGTGTCCCTTTCTACCTCTTTTCGTGTGCGGGTGTTAAACGTTTTCGGATTGGACCGAGACTTGTCATGCGGCCTTGGTTTACTGCCTGTAGACCGCCTGTCAAGTTTCGTGCCATTTGGACTTCGTTTAATACTCCAACGGTTAACCAAGGGACCGAAAAGGCCTCATGTGTGTTGCAGCCCAACACCCTTCTAATTTGGCCCAAAACCCACCTAAACCTCCTCCATCATCTCGGTCGTTCGATCATGATTGTGTGGCCGCAAACCACACCTCATTTGGACTCTCCTACCTCCCTCTACCTATATATTTGTGTCTCCCTCCGAAATTCGTGGTCTAACCCTAGTCTACCTCCTCCACCGCGCATCCGGACGCGTCCTCGCCGCGCCGGACATGTCCACCGCGCTCGGCCAATCAACGGCCGCCACGTCATCTCGCACCACCGCCCCGGGCCACTCACAGCGCGCCACATCAGCGTCGCCCGCGCCCACTTCGCCGCGGCCCGCGGAGCCCATCGCGGGCCCGCGCGCCACCGCCGCTCGCCCGCTGCGGACCGAGTCCCCGCCGCCCAATGCGGTTTGCACCGCCGCCTCGGGAGCTCGCCGCCACCTCCAACCTCGCCGCCTCGCCGAACGGCAACCGCCGCCGCCGAGCAAGCTCGCCGGAGGTCGCCACGTTCTGCGCCGCCCGGCCAGTGCATCGTTCGCGCACCACCGCACCGCTCCCGCGACGGATCTGGAGCCCGCCACCCGGATCCAGCTCCGGCCAACCGGACCTGGCCGGATCCATCCCCCCTGCGCCGTTCCCACGTCTCATCACCGGCGAGCGCCGGTCGCCGCCTCCTATCTCCCCGATCCAGGAGGGACCGGGAGGAGGGAGACCCCCAAGTGGGCCACGAGCCCGAATCCGGCCCAGCTCCATCCCGGCCAGCACAACGCCAAGTCGGCCCATCTCCTCCCGAGGCCCAGCAACCCCACCTCGGCCTGCCTCCGCCGCCCGTTGACTTTTCCCAGAGAGGTCCAAATTTCACTAAGTCCCCCCAGTTTTCAGTATTTTTTTAGCATATTCATCATGCCATAACTCTACATCCGTAGATCCGATTCATGGATGTGGCATATCAAAATGTTCTTCTCGACGAGTACATAATTTCATCTCATTGCATCATTTTCATTTGAGCTCATGTTGATGCCCGAAATGCTGTTGGAAGAGGGCTATGTGAGGAATTTGTCCGATCTGTTTCAGCAAATGGCATTTTGTCATTTTTGCCATGATTTATGTGTGCATGCTATGATCCTGAGCTCTACATGTGTTTTGTTATATGCCAGGCCATCTTTACAGAGGTGTTTGCCATGTATTTTTGTGATATTTGTGGTGACTAGCACAAGCTTGCAAAGTAGCGTAATCGTTAATGCTGATTTCAGGGACTTAGTATTTCACTAAGTCCTTGTCCTGATTTTGTCGTTATGCCATATGTTCATGTTGTTTCCTAGTGATCCGTGCCTCTTTTGAGAATGATCAGTAAGGATGTTTTGTTAATATTGTGGTGCTCTATCCATCCATGTCTTTGTTTGCATTTATGGAGCACCCTAGCTTGAGTCAATCGAGCTCTATTTTTGTTATAAAATGATCCTGGCAGATTGTTGACATGTTTAGCGATTTTGCCGAGGATGTTGCTATTGATCCGTGCATTCTATGTTGTTGTTCTTGCCATGTATAGCTCCTATGCCATGTATTCTTGATGGGTGTATGCTTAGTTTGTCATGTCATGCTCTGTAGTGAGTGCTTCGAGCTCGTAAACATGCCTACTCGTTAACTGATTTGTCATGCTCCAGTTTTTCACTAAGTCTGAATCTGTTTATGTTTTTGCTATGTTCACATGCTTGCAATTGTATTTTCTGATCCCTTTTGGCTCAAGGTCACTAAAGGACTTTTGTTAAGTGCTTTGAGTAGCTTCATGCCATGCCTTTCTTTGCCATGTTAAGTTCCTGTATATTGTAGTTTTCATGCTCTAAAGTGTGCTTCCTGATGATAAATTCCAGACTTGTGCTAATTTCACAAAGTCTGAAACATGTTATCATTTGCATTTTTGCCGTGCTTGTTTGAGCCTGTTAATGGATGAATTAGCCGTAGCTCAGTGTTCATATTTTGTCAAGCTTCATGAGTGTATCACTTCCATGTATTTTTGTGTCATGTTTGAGTGCTGTATCATATTTATCTTGATGCATTTAGTCGGCTACTTGCTGTTTATCGCAGATCGGTGCGATATTTGTTTTGCTTGCCATTTCCAAACTACGCATCCGATTCCGGTGATCTTTATATTGATTTCAACCGAAATCATCTCACCTTTCCAGTGGCACTCTTGGATTTCCAAGTTGTGGCCAGGTTCAATCATTCCTTTCCAAGTTGAACCAAGCCTCTAACCCACCTTGTCCCTAGCAAACCGTTGTTTGGCTATGTTACCGCTTTGCTCAACCCCTCTTATAGCGTGTTAGTTGCAGGTGAAGATTGGAGCTTGTTCCATGTTGGAACATGGATATTTTGTTGAGATATCACAATATCTCTTATTTAATTAATGCATCTACATACTTGGTAAAGGATGGAAGGCTCGGCCTTATGCCTGGTGTTTTGTTCCACTCTTGCCGCCCTAGTTTCCGTCATATCCGTGTTATGTTCCCAGATTTTGCGTTCCTTACACGGTTGGGTTATAATGGGAACCCCTTGACAGTTCGCCTTGCATAAAACTCCTCCAGCAATGCCCAACCTTGGTTTTACCATTCGCCACCTAGCCTCTTTTTCCCTTGGGTTCTGCAGACTCAAGGGTCATCTTTATTTAAACCCCCCCGGGGCCAGTGCTCCTCTGAGTGTTGGTCCAAACTAGAGCCCCTTGCAGCGCCACCTCGGGGAAACTCAAGGGCTAGTTTTAGTTGTACGGTTTGCTCATCTGAGTGTGCCCTGCGAACGAGATATGTGCAGCTCCTATCTGGATTTGTCAGCACATTCGGGCGGTGTTGCTGGACTTGTTTTACCATTGTCGAGGCTGTCTTGTAACCTGGATGCCGAGCCTGATCGGATTGTCTTAGGATAAGGAATATCCTTTGTTGACCGTGAGAGCTTGTGATGGGCTAAGTTGGGACACCCCTGCAGGGATTTGAACTTTCGAAAGCCATGCCTGCGGTTATGGGCATATGGTAATTTGTTAATGTCCGGTTGTAGAAAACCTGAAGTTTATCTTAACTAAAATACATCCACCGCGTGTGTAACCGTGATGGTCTCTTCTCGGAGGAGTCCGGGAAGTGAACATGGTGTTGGAGTTATGCTTGACGTAGGTTGTTCTAGGATCACTTCTTGATCATAGTTGTTCGACCGTGCTTTTGCCTTCTCTTCTCGCTCTCATTTGCGTATGTTAGCCACCACATGTGCTAGTCGCTTGCTGTAGCTCCACCTCATACCTTTTACCCTTCCTATAAGCTTAAATAGTCTTGATGGCGCGGGTGTGAGATTGCTGAGTCCCCGTGACTCACAGATACTTCCAAAACCAGATTGCAGGTGCCGATGAAACCGTGCAGGTGACGCAACCAAGCTCAAGGAGGAGCTCTACGAAGATCGTGTTCTTTATGTTGTTCTGTTTTCCAGTTGATCAGTAGTGGAGCCCAGTTGGGACGATCGGGGATCTGTGTAGCATTTGGGGTAGTCTTCTTTTATTTTGGTTCCGTAGTCGGACCTTGATTGTAACTGGTTGATGTAATGCTTTATTCATGTAATTGTGTGAAGTGGCAATTGTAAGCCAACTATGTATCCCTTTCCCTTATGTATTACATGGGTTGTGTGAAGATTACCTCACTTGCGACATTGCTTTCAATGCGGTTATGCCTCTAAGTCGTGCTTCGACACGTGGGAGATATAGCCACATCGAGGGCGTTACACAAGGTTATTCAGAGAACCTTGTGGAAGTAGTTGAAGGTTCAGCTTGCATAGCTCTTCATAAAGGCGGGGTTGAGATTTGAAGACCATGTGATTGTTGCAATAAGACTTACGGCTCAGGGCATCGGCCATTACATTAGCCTTGCCAGGTGTATAAGTTATACCGTAGTTGTAGTCAGCAATAGCTTCCATCCATCGCTGCTGACGGAGGTTCAGATCTGGCTGAGTAAACAAATACTTCAGACTCTTATGATCAGTGAAGATCTCGCAATGATTACCGAGAAGGTACTGTCGCCATAGCTTCAGTGCAAAGATAACCACAACAAGCTCGAGGTCATGAACTGGGTAGTTCTCTTCGTGAGGACGCACTTGACGGGAGGCATAAGAAATCACCTTGCGCTCTTGCATTAGGACACAGCCTAACCCTTGTCGTGAAGCATTGCAATAGATGACAAAGTCCTTGCGAGAATCAGGGGGAGCAAGCACTGGGGCAGAAGTCAGCTTGTCCTTGAGTGTCTGGAAACTTTCCTGACAATTGTCTGTCCAGTCGAACTTAATGCCTTTGTGAAGTAGATTGATCAGTGGCTTGGCGATCTTGGAGAAGTTCTCGACAAAGCGGCGACAATAGCTGGCTAGAACGAGAAAGCTTCTGACTTGCTTGACAGTCTTCGGAGGGGTCCAGTCAAGAATAGCCTGAACGCGCTCTGGGTTGACGGCAATACCGTCCTTGGAGATAACATGACCAAGGTAGGTGACTTCGGGTAACCAGAATTCGCACTTGGAATACTTGGCATAAAGTTGATGTTCTCGAAGCTTCTCTAGAACAAGTCGAAGATGTTCAACATGTTCTTCTTTGTTCTTCGAATATACCAGGATATCATCCAGATAGACTACGACGAACTTGTCGAGGTAATCCATGAATATGTAGTTCATCAGACGAGAGAATGTGGCTGGAGCATTGGTCAAGCCAAAAGACATGACGGTGTACTCGTAAGAACCATAACGAGTGACGAATGCGGTCTTTGGAATATCCTCTTCACGAACACGGATCTGGTGGTAACCCAACCTCAAGTCGAGTTTAGAGAATATTGATGAACCAGCAAGTTGATCATACATATCATTGATCTGAGGAAGGGGGTATTTGTTCTGAATTGTAGCTTGGTTGATAGGACGATAGTCTTGGACCAAACGATTCGTTCCATCCTTATTCTTCACAAAGAGGGAAGGTGCTCCCCAAGCAGAGGAACTTGGACGAATGAAACCACTGCGAAGAGATTTATCAATTTCCTCCTTAAGTTCAAGGAGCTCATGAGGTGGCATCTTGTAGGGTCGTTTGGCGATAGGAACGGTGCCTGGTTTCAAATCGATGACGAACTCGACAGCCCGGGCAGGGGGTATTCCTGGAAGTTCTTATGGAAATACATCTAGGAAGTCGTGAACAACTGGTATCTTTTCAATTTCCTCAAGAGGTTCTGCGTTCAACGCATTCAAAGCATAAAGTCGTGCTTCGGAGTTTTGAACAATCTGAGCATGGTAGCTTACTATCTCATTGGAAGGATGTAGGAGATGAACGACTTTGGTGGCACAAACGATAGAGGCAGTATGTGCTTTCAACCATTCCATTCCCAGAATGAGGTCAATGTTGGAAGACTCCAGAATAATGGGAGAAACATGAAATTCCAACCCTTCAATTTCAATAGGACGTCACGACCAATCATGGTAGTTCGACACTGACCCGTAGGGGTGCATACCACTATCCGAGTGTTCATGGGCTCGCATCGAATGTCGTGTGCATATGCAAAATTTTCTGACATGAATGAATGCGATGCTCCCGAATCAAATAAAACAGATGCTGGTACTGAATTAACAAGGAGAGTACCCATCACATTAGCAAGCTGGTCTTGCGCTTCATTCAGATCAACATGATTAGCCTGACCACGACCATAAGGTCTGGCATTGTTGTTGTGGGGCTGGTTGTTACGGCCAGTTGAAGGCAAAGCCAGCTGGTTCCTTTTCTGATTGCACTCTTTGGCAAGGTGACCTGGACGGCCACATCTGAAGCACATACCATCATTGGGATTGGTAGCAGGCGCTTGGGGTGGTGCAGTCCGAAGAGGCTACCTCGTTGGCGGAGGAGGCAAACGCGGAGCATCATAGGACTGTCTTGGTGTAGGTGCAGCTGGACGATACATGCTGTGGGGAATCCATATCCGACGCTTCTGTGTTGATGGGCCCGAAGAGGAGCCAGCGTCACGGCTGCGCCTGAGGGATCCCCGGTGTTCCTGGAGACCAGTCTCAACCTGAATAGCCTTATTCACCAAGGTGGCAAAGTCGACAAAGTCATGAGCGAGCAGTGCTAGCTTAATATCAGGGTGAAGTCCATCATGGAACTTTTCTTGCCTATGAGCATCAGTTGCAATGTCTTCTTCAGCATAACGAGACAAGTCCAGAAATTCCCGCTGATACGCATCTATAGTATTGTTGCCTTGGGTGAGGTTGCGGAAATCTCGCTTCTTCCTGTCCATGATTCCCTGAGGAATGAAGCGGGCACGGAAGGCAGCTTGGAAATCTGGCCAAGTGATGACCGTTCCAGTAGGCAGGGTACGCCTGTGGCTGTCCCACCATTGAGCAGCGGGACCCTTCAGAAAGAAAGATGCAAAGGTGACATAGCTAGCAGGGGCCACACTAGCAGACTCCATTTCATATGTGATGTCGCGGAGCCAGTCATCAGCATCAAGGGGTTGAGTTGAGCTGCAGTAAATAGTTGGGTTGAGACGCATGAAGTCCTGCAGAGTTACTGGGGTTGGCTGTTGATTCATGTTCGAACGAGGAAAATGAGCCATCATTCCTTCCATGAACTGGCACTTCAGCTCAAATTGTTGCATCATTCCAGCAAAGAATTCGGGCGGTGGTGGATCGTTGGCACCACGGCCATGACCAGCGGGTCTAACCATCCTGCTAACATATAACAGGGGGTAGCTCAACATTGAGCATTTGTAAAAAAACAAGGATCATTCATGATGAAACATGCATAATGAAAGAGGTACGATGGATAACACTTCGTTGTCTATCCAGAATACTATTCTAAGGAAAAACTATGGCTTATCCAGCTTTGGGGTGAATGTGGTCACGAGATCCTAATGTTAGAGTTAGTAAAAAAACATTTTAACCCGAATAGCAGAGAGATCAGAGTCCCATAGTATAGACGAGGAATAGAAGATCCTAATACCACCCATATGGCGATGTGGGCCCGTAAGACACACAACCAATGTTAGTAAAAGTTTTTCAGTGACTAGACTCAACTTCGGCCAAGGAGTTGGAAAGGGGGCTACCTACAGGTAGTCGGCTCTGATACCAACTTGCGACGCCCTCGATTCAATCGTACACTAATCATACACGCAAATGTGTACGATCAAGATCAAGGACTCACGGGAAGATATCACAACACAACTCTAGACACAAATTAAAATAATACAAGCTTTATATTACAAGCCAGGGGCCTCGAGGGCTCGATTACATAAGCTCGACTACACAAGAGTCAGCGGAAGCAACAATATCTGAGTACAGACATGAGTTAAACAAGTTTTGCCTTAAGAAGGCTAGCACAAAAGCAACATTGATCGAAAAGGCAAGGCCTCCTGCCTGGGAGCCTCCTAACTACTCCTAGTCGTCTGCGATCTTCACGTAGTAGTAGGCATCCTCCGGGTAGTAGTAGTCATTAGTGGCGTCGTCTGGCTCCTGGGGTCCGTCATCTGGTCACAACAATCGGGTATGGGAGAAAAAGAGGTAGCAAAGCAACCGTGAGTACTCATCCAAAGTACTCGCAAGACTTACATCAGGTCTAAACTAAGTATGCATCTGTATCAAAGGAAATGGGCTGTATCTGTGGACTAAACTGCAGAATGCCAGAAGAGAAGGGGAAAGCCTAGCCTATCGAAGACTAGCGTCTTCAAGCATCTTCAAGCATCTTGCAACATATAGAAGAGTACAGATCAACATAATGTAAAGTAGTAGTGTTATCAACCTCGGCCAGAGATCCTTTCTTGACTCCCTGCAAGAAAGCAATCCCAGAGCCATACTATCCATTTCTCATTCACAATTCATTTCTCCTCACAAGTATCCAGTTCTAGTTATATTGATCGGGATACAACTCCAAGTGTTTGTTACCGTAGGACAGGCTATCGATAGATGTTTTCTTCCTGCAGGGCTGCACCAACTTACCCACCACGCTTGATTAACTCCGGCCTGACACACTTTCCTGGGTCATACCCTGCCTTGGCCAAACAATACGCCGCAACCCGACCTAGGCTTAATAGAGAGGTCAACACGCTGGACTAGACCTATGCCCCCAGGGGTCATGGGCCATCTCCCCAGGGACTCCTGCACGTTGCGTGGGCGGCCGGTGACCAGACCTAGCTACCTCCTTCAAAAAGGCAGGTGCTTACGCAGTCCAACCCGGCATGCGCCGCTCACTCGCTGACGTCTATTAAGCTTCAGCTGATGTATACGACGTAGAACGCCCATACTATGCCCACGTGATGGTTAGTGCTATCAGGCGAGAGGCCCCTCGGATCAAATATCCAAACCGTAGTGGATTAGGAGCACGCGGTAACGAGCAGAGACTCACGATCGATGTGACCCCGTCGCCCCGTCTCGAGTACTTGTGGCAAGGGCTAAGAATGCCCGTCCATGCCTCGTAAGTATCTCGCGTGGGTACCCCTCAGGGCCAACCCGTCTTTAGTAACATGGCTCAGTGTAAAGTCATAGTAACCATAGTAACTGTGTGTCTAACACCAAAGGGAAAACCTGAGGAATCACCCCCAGTGAATTCCACTCGATGTTGTCATCAAGGTGAACGTAAGAGGATCCACCCTCGAGGTTCACGTTTGATGGGTTGCACGACAGAGCCGTAATAGAAGTGGTCAAGGAGGAAATCACCCTCAATGACCTCAACCGTATAGCTACACTACGGAGATCTCATCAGGAGTGATGTAAGAGGTTCCACCCTCGGCACTCGATGGTAACTCTACAGAGTCGTACAACTAGGGGGGGTGATGTGTGGTGTCGGGGCCTGGACGTTGATCACGTTGATCGAGTCATCGAACATAAAGTGAGGCAACTGGGACAAGGTGGGGGTCACTGATGGATCTGTAACCAACCTATACTAAGCAGTTTAGGATAAGCAGGTAAGGTATGAAAGCAGGTAACAAAAACAGGCTATGCATCAGAGTAGGATCATACATAAAGCAGTAGCAGTTCTAATGCAAGCATGAGAGGGAAAGAAATGGGCGATATCGGAATGCTCAAGGGGGGTTTGCTTGCCTGGTTGCTCTGGCAAGGAGGGGTCGTCATTGACGTAGTCGGTCACAGGGGCAACATCGGTCTCGGGGTCTACCGGAGAGAAGAGGGGGAAGAAACAATAAATACAGAGCAAACAATGCATCACAAGGCATAACATGACGATAGGCAGAGCTAGGGTTATCCTAACATAGTACTACATGTTGCCGACGGAGGGGATAAACATCCGAGTATGAATCACCGGCGTTAGACATATTCCAGACAGATGAAAGAGTGGGGACGGTTCCATGTTCATCATGCTAGGGGCATGTGACAGGTGAATGGACCGTGCATTCGGATTCGTGGGATTTTTCTGAGCAACTTTCATGTAGAAAACATTTTCATCCGAGTTACTGTTTAATTTCTATGAATTTCTAAAGATTTTCCTATTTTTTGGATTTATTTTATTTATAGAAAATGATATATGATGTCAGCATGATGTCACAGTGACATCAGCTAGTCAACAGATGGCTGACCAGTTCAAACCTGACATGTGGGTCTAGTGGGTCCCACATGTCAGCGTCTGTGGCACTAAAAGTGGATTAAATTGACTAGCAGAACTAGTTAGGGGTGTGGGCCCCATTAGTCAGTGACTGATTAGTGATTAAAACTAATTAATTGATTAATTAACATTTTATTTATTTATAAAACCTGTTAAGTAGCATGGGCCCACGTGTCAGTGGGCAGAGTGCCCAGTCAGCAGTTGACCCAGTCAACTGTGACCCGCGGGCCCAGCGGCAGTGTCACAGGGGACCCACTTGCCAGGCCACGTCGGCGGCAACCGGAGACTCGACGCTGGCGACCAAACTGCGGCGGCGCGGCCTCGGATGTGGCCAGAAAAATGTGCTCCGGCCACCATTTTGCGCGCACTTGGGCGCGTTCTAAAGCGGAGACCAAACCGCGTCGAACTGTGGCGGTCTTGCGGCCAGGGAGGCTCTACGGCAACGACGACGAGCACGTCGGTGGTGGAGCTCGCGGGTGCACTACGGCGAGGCGGCTGCGGTGCGAATTTGCGCGCGTGTTCAGGCTCATTCGAACGCGGGAACATCACCACGTCGTTCTAACCCAACGGCGCCGACTATGGTGGTCGAAAACGACGGCAGCGACGAGCTCGGGCGGCGGACTGAAAAATGGCGCAACGGCGAGCTAGCTACGGCGATGCACAGGGCATGAGGAGAGGAAAGGAGGGAGGGAGGAGCTCACCACGCGGCACACGAAGGCCGGTGAGAGGCTTAGTAGCAGCAGCAGGCGTCGCCGGAGATGAAGAAGGACGACGGGAGCCGGATATGGGGACGAAGGGGATCCGGTGCTGCCGCGCCTCCGAGTTCCAGCTAAGGCCACCGGTCGAAGGAGTCGACCCCCGCGGAGCTCACCGACAGGGTCAGCGGGCGCGGGGCCGCGGGTGGCCGCGACAACGACGGAGGACAGCGGCGACCGCGCTCGGGCGTGGATGGGGAACCGGGGGAGAGGAAGCGAGCGGGGAACTGGTGGGGAGAGGGAGAGGCAGAGAGAGAGAGAGGGAGCAAGTGGGAGAGATGGGTGGAGGCCGAGGCGTCGGGGCGGCCTTGTCCTCTCCCGCGTCATCGACGAGGTGGTGCGGCGCCGACCGTGGGCGGGAGCGCCCTGTAGCGGCCGAGTCCGAGGAACAGGAAGGAGGGGGAGGCAACCGGTGCAGGGAGTTGGGCCGTGGGGGGGGGGTTAGGTGGGCTGGCTCTGGTGGAGGGGTGGGCCGAGGCCCAGGGGAAGTCAGGGGCCTTCTCTCTCTCTCTCCCTTTTCTTTTTTAAAGCTTTTGCCTTTTCTTTTAACAACTTTCTATTATATCTATTTTAGGCCATTTAGACATTTTGCAAAAATATTGGTTCACCACCAATATTACCAGAAGAATACTTTCCACATGATGAACATTTTAGTTTTCATGTTTGAGCATTTTGAATTTCACACATAATTTGAATTCAACTGGAATTTGAAAAGGAATATTGATCAAAGTGACTAAGCACTATTATAGCAAAATGATTAGCTTGATCTCAGGGATTACTGTAGCATCATTACACCGGGGTGTTACAATAAAGCTAAGGTTGATGCTATTGAAAAGATGCCATGTCCCAAGGACATCAAAGGTATACGAAGTTTCCTTGGTCACGCCGATTTTTATAGGAAGTTCATTAAGGACTTCTCAAAAATCTCTCGCCCTCTGACTAACTTATTACAACAAGATATACCATTTGTTTTTTATGATGATTGCGTAGAAGCATTTGAAATACTTAAGAAAGCATTGATCTCTGCACCTATTGTTCAGCCACCTGATTGGAATTTACCCTTTGAAATTATGTGTGATGCCAGTGATTATGCTGTAGGTGTTGTTCTAGGACAAAGAGTTGATAAGAAATTAAACGTTATTCAATATGCTAGTAAAACTCTAGACAATGCTCAGAAAAATTATGCTACTACCGAAAAAGAATTCTTAGCAGTTGTATTTGCTTGTGATAAGTTCAGACCTTATATTGTTGATTCTAAAGTAACTATTCACACGGATCATGCTACTATTAAATATCTTATGGAAAAGAAAGATGCTAAACCTAGACTTATTAGATGGGTTCTCTTGCTACAAGAATTTGATTTGCATATTATTGATAGAAAGGGAGCTGAGAACCCCGTTGCAGGCAACTTGTCTAGGCTAGAGAATGTTCTTGATGACCCACTACCTATTGATGATAGCTTTCCTGATGAACAATTGAATGTCATAAATGCTTCTCATACTGCTCCATGGTATGCTAATTATGCTAATTACATTGTTGCTAAATTTATACCACCTAGTTTCACATACCAGCAAAAGAAAAAGTTTTTCTATGATTTGAGACATTACTTTTGGGATGACCCACATCTTTATAAAGAAGGAGTAGATGGTGTTGTTAGACGTTGTGTACCTGAGCATGAACAGGAACATATCCTACGCAAGTGTCACTCCGAAGCTTATGGAGGACACCACGCTGGAGATAGAACTGCACATAAGGTATTAAAATCCGGTTTTTATTGGCCTACTCTCTTCAAGGATGCCCATAAGTTTGTTGTATCTTGTGATGAATGTCAAAGAATTGGTAATATAGGTAGACGTCAAGAAATGCCTATGAATTATTCACTTGTTATTGAACCATTTGATGTTTGGGGCTTTGATTATATGGGACCTTTTCCTGCTTCTACTGGATATACACATATTTTAGTTGCTGTTGATTACGTTACTAAGTGGGTAGAAGCTATTCCAACTAGTAGTGCTGATCATAACACCTCTATTAAGATGCTTAAAGAAGTTATTTTTCCAAGGTTTGGAGTCCCTAGATACTTAATGACTGATGGTGGTTCACAATTTATTCATGGTGCTTTCCGTAAAATGTTTGCTAAATATGATGTTAATCATAGAATTGCATCTCCTTATCACCCACAGTCTAGTGGTCAAGTAGAATTGAGTAATAGAGAATTTAAATTAATTTTGCAAAAGATTGTTAATAGATCTAGAAAGAATTAGTCCAAGAAAATTGATGATGCTTTATGGGCCTATAGAACTGCATATAAAAATCCTATGGGTATGTCTCCGTATAAAATGGTTTATGGAAAAGCATGTCACTTACCTCTCGAACTAGAACATAAGGCTTATTGGGCTATTAAAGAGCTCAATTATGGTTTCAAACTTTCTGGTGAGAAGAGGTTATTTGACATTAGCTCACTCGACGAATGGAGAACCCAAGCCTATGAGAATGCCAAATTATTTAAAGAAAAAGTTAAAAGATGGCATGACAAAAGAATACAAAAGCGTGAGTTTAATGTAGGTGATTATGTATTGCTATACAACTCTCGTTTAAGACTTTTTGCAGGAAAACTTCTCTCTAAATGGGAAGGTCCTTACGTTATCGAGGAGGTCTATTGTTCCGGTGCCATAAAAATCAACAATTTCGAAGGCACAAATCTGAAGGTGGTGAACGGTCAAAGAATTAAACATTATATCTCAGGTAATCCTATAAATGTTGAAACCAATGTTATTGAAACCGTAACCCCGGAGGAATACACAAGGGACACTTTTCGGAATGTTTCAGACTCCGAAAAGGAATAGGTATGTGGTACGGTAAGTAAACCGACTCCAAAACAGTTCTAATGGCAATTTTCTTCCGTTTTGGAATATTTAGAAAAATAGAAAAACAAGAAGCAGTCCGGGAAGGACACAAGGGCTCCATGAGGGTGGAGGGCGCGCCCCCTACCTCGTGGGCACCTCGTGTGCTCGCCGGACTCCGCTTTCTTACACAACACGTATTTTGGTCGGTAAAAATTCATTATATAACCTCCGGAAGGTTTTGACCACCGTATCATGCAAATATCTCCCGCCTTTGTTTTGATCTGTTTTTCTCACAGATCCAGGTCGTCATGTCGTCTTCAAGTGCCCCCAAGGACCAGTTCTTCGAGAAGGTCATCAACCCCTACCTCGCGGAAGTACTGCGACACCCTCAAACCATTGAGATGCGTGAGGGGTTGTTGCACATCCGCGATGTTGAGGGACCAAGGAAGACCGGATGCACGGAGCCAAGGCTCGAGGCATTGGAGCAAGAAGTTTTCAAGTGTCAGGAGATGGTGGAGCATGGACTCGATTCCAATCACATTATGATCACGGAGTTCACCGGTAACCACAAGCTGGACGCCAAGGACATTAGGGAGGCCATCTTCAAGCTTCATGAGAAAATCGAGCACCTCCAAGCCTAGATCTATGACCTGCAAAATCAAAACTGTGAGTATGAATATAGATTCAAGAGGATGAGTTTGGCTGCAGATTTGAGGTTTCAGGAGACTCGATCATCCTTCTATGATGGTGAGCCTATGCCTTGGAAGAAGGATGACAAGCCTACGCCATCAATAAAACCACCATCTTCTTCACCAACCAAGGAGACATGACCACATGGGTATGGGCACTCCCCTTGGCAACTGCCAAGCTTGGGGGAGTGCCCCGATATCGTATCACCATCACTTTTATCTTTACCGTTTTTATTAGTTCGATCCTTTTGATAATATCTTGATCTAGTAGAATAAAAGTTTTTTTAGTATGATCTAGTTGTGAGTTTTGATTTATGATCCTTCTATGTAATCGAGTCCATGAGCTATATAATAAAGATTAGTATTGAGTCAAGGGCTTGATTATTTTTCCATGATCTTGAGTGAATAAAATAAAAGAGAAAGAATAAAAAGAATAAAAGAGATCATATGGATCTTATGGAGAGTAATGAGCTCACATAGAAAGAGTATGATGAATAAAAGTTGTTGAGAGTTGACAAACATAGTTTTGGTCATTGTTGTAATTAATAGGAAGTAATAAAGAAAGAGAGGTCTTCACATATAAATATACTATCTTGGACATCTTTTATGATTGTGGGCACTCATTAAAATATGACATGCTAAAGAGTTGACGTTGGACAAGGGAGACAATATAATGGGTTATGTTTTCTTGCATCTGAGATAAATTATATTGTCTTGGATCACCAAACATGATTGAGCTTGCCTTTCCCCCTCGTGCTAGCCAAACTCCTTGCACCAAGTAGAGATACTACTTGTGCTTCCAAATATCCCTAAACCCAGTTTTGCCATGAGAGTCCACATATCTACCTATGGATTGAGTAAGATCCTTCAAGTAAGTTGTCATCGGTGCAAGCAATAAAAAATTTGCTCTCTAAATATGTATGACTTATTAGTGTGGGAGAAAATAAGCTTTATACGATCGTGTGATATGGAAAAAAATAAAAGGGACAGACTGCATAATAAAGATCCATATCACAAGTGGCAATATAAAGTGACGTTCTTTTGCATTAAGATTTTGTGCATCCAACCATAAAAGTGCATGACAACCTCTGCTTCACTCTGCGAAGGGCCTATCTTTTACTTTTATCTCCTACCTTACATAAGAGTCATGGTGATCTTCACCCTTCCTTTTTAAATATTATCTTTTGGCAAGCACAACATGTTGGAAAGATCCTGGTATATATGGCTAATTGGATGTGAGTTTTCATGAACTATTATTGTTGACATTACCCTTGAGGTAAAACGTTGGGAGGCAAAACTATAAGCCCCTATCTTTCTCTGTGTCCGATTAAAACTCCATACCCATAAGTATTGCGTGAGTGTTAGCAATTGTGAAAGACTATATGATCGTTGAGTATGTGGACTTGCTGAAAAGCTCTTATATTGACTCTTTCCTATGTTATGATAAATTGCAATTGCTCCAATGACTGAGATTATAGTTCGTTAGTTTTCAATGAAGTTTATGATTCATACTTGAAATTGTGATTTAATTGTTAGTCTAGCATAAGAGATCTTATGACAAGAATTATATAAGTTGCTGCTCTAAGAATGATCATGATGCCCTCATGTCCGTATTTTATTTTTATCGACACCTCTATCTCTAAACATGTGGACATATTTTTCGATTTCGGCTTTCGCTTGAGGACAAGCGAGGTCTAAGCTTGGGGGAGTTGATACGTCCATTTTGCATCATTCTTTTATATCGATATTTATTGCATTATGGGCTGTTATTACACATCATGTCACAATACTTATGCCTATTCTCTCTTATTTTACAAGGTTTACATAAAGAGGGAGAATGCCGACAGCTGGGATTCTGGGCTGGAAAAGGAGCAAATATTAGAGACCTATTATGCACAGCTCCAAAAGTCCTAAAACTTCACGGCGGTCATTTTCAGAATATATAATAAATAATGAGCGCAAGAAGTTCCAGAGGGGGGCCACACCCTGCCCACGAGGGTGGGGGCGCGCCCTACCCCCCTGGGCACCCCCTACCTCGTGGGCCCCCTGGTGGCCCTCCGATGGCCATCTTATGCTATATGGAGTCTTTCGATGAGGAAAAAATTATAAGCCAACTTTCGGGACGAGACTCCGCCGCCACGAGGCGGAACCAATATAGGGCTCTGGCGGAGCTGTTCTGCTGGGGAAACTTCCCTCCGGGAGGGGGAAATCATCGCCATCATCATCACCAACGATCCTCTCATCGGGAGGGGGCCAATGTCCATCAACATCTTCACCAACACCATCTCCTCTCAAACCCTAGTTCATCTCTTGTATGCAATTCTTGCCTCCAAGTCCGATATTGGTACCTATGGGTTGCTAGTAGTGTTAATTACTCCTTGTAGTTGATGCTAGTTGGTTTATTTGGTGGAAGATCATATGTTCAGATCCTATATGCACATTAATACCCCTCTGGTTATGAACATGAATATGCTTTGTGAGTAGTTACGTTTGTTCCTGAGGACATGGGAGAAGTCTTGCTATTAGTAGTCATGTGAATTTGGTATTCGTTCGATATTTTGATAAGATGTATGTTGTCTCTCCTCTAGTGGTGTTATGTGAACGTATACTACATGACACTTCACCATTATTTGGGCCTAGAGGAAGGCATTGGGAAGTAATAAGTAGATGACGGGTTGCTAGAGTGACAGAAGCTTAAACCCTAGTTTATGCGTTGCTTCGTAAGGGGCTGATTTGGATCCATATGTTTCATGCTATGGTTAGGTTTGCCTTAATACTTTTGTTGTAGTTGCGGATGCTTGCAATAGAGGTTAATCATAAGTGGGATACTTGTCCAAGTAAGGGTAGTACCCAAGCACTGGTCCACCCACATACCAAATTAGCAAAGTACCGAACGTGAATCATATGAACGTGATGAAACCTAGCTTGACGATATTCCCATGTGTCCTCGGGAGCGCTTTACATCATATAAGAGTTTGTCCAGGCTTGTCCTTTGCTACAAAAAGGATTGGGCCACCTTGCTGCACTTTATTTACTTTTGTTACTTGTTGCTCATTACCAATTATCTTATCACAAAACTATCTGTTACCTATAATTTCAGTGCTTGCAGAGAATACCTTGCTGAAAACCGCTTATCATTTCCTTCTGCTCCTCGTTGGGTTCGACGCTCTTACTTATAAAATACTAGAAGAAAGATCCACATCAGGGGCCCACCACCTATTCACGAGGGCGGGTGGGGGGGGCTACCCCCTGGGCGCGCCCTGCCTCATGGGCCCCCCTGATGCTCCACCGACCTCAACCTTGACTCCATATATTCACTTTCGGGGAGAAAAAAATCAAATAGAAGGATTCATTGCGTTTAACGATACGGAGCCGCCGCCAAGCCCTAAAATCTCTCGGGAGGGCTGATCTGGAGTTCATTCGGGGCTCCGGAGAGGGGAATCCGTCGCCATTGTCATCATCAACCTTCCTCCGTCACCAATTTCATGATGCTCACTGCCGTGTGTGAGTAATTCCATCGTAGGCTTGCTGGACGGTGATGGGTTGGATGAGATTTATCATGTAATCGAGTTAGTTTTGTTAGGGTTTGATCCCTAGTATCCACTATGTTCTGAGATTGATTTTGCTATGACTTTTCTATGCTTAATGCTTGTCACTAGGGCCCGAGTGCCATGATTTCAGATCTGAACCTATTATTTTTTCATCAATATATGAGAGTTCTCGATCCTATCTTGCAAGTCTATAGTCACCTACTATGTGTTATGATCCGGCAACCCTGAAGTGACAATAATCGGGACCACTCCCGGTGATGACCGTAGTTTGAGGAGTTCATGTATTCACTATGTGTTAATGCTTTGGTCCGGTACTCTACTAAAAGGAGGCCTTAATGTCCCTTAGTTTCCAATAGGACCCCGTTGCCATGGGAGGGTAGGACAAAAGATGTCATGGAAGTTCTTTTCCATAAGCACGTATGACTATATTCGGAATACATGCCTACATTACATTGATGAACTGGAGCTAGTTCTGTGTCACCCTATGTTATGACTGTTACATGATCGATCGCATCCGGTATAATTCTCTATCACCGATCCATTGCCTACGAGCTTTTCATATATTGTTCTTCGCTTATTTACTTTTCCGTTGCTACTGTTACAATCACTACAAAACCCAAAAATATTACTTTTGCTACCATTACCTTTTGCTATCATTACCACTACTATCATATTACTTTGCTACTAAATACTTTGCTGCAAATATTAAGTTTCCAAGTGTGGTTGAATTTTTTTTGACAGAAAGACTGTAAGGGAACCCCCTACAGTATAATTGGTGCAACAAACCCAAATTGCAAGTACCATGCCTTGAACCTGGGTGGGTGGGAAGGCATCAGCCCCTTCCCACCACTAGGCTATGCCTTAGTCTGCTCCAAGTGTGGTTGAATTGACAACTCAGCTGCTAATACTTCAGAATATTCTTTGTCTCCCCTTGTGTCGAATCAATAAATTTGGGTTGAATACTCTACCCTTGAAAACTGTTGTGATCCCCTATACTTGTGGGTTATCATGGCATCATCAATAACACGCGAACTATCGGAATCAATAGCAGCAGTAGGTGTCGCATGTTTACTAAAAACAGAAGGTGAATCAAGTGCAGAGCTAGATGACTGTTCCTTACCTCCCCTCGTAGTTGAGGGAAAAATCTTGGTTCTTTGATCTTTCAAGTTCTTCATAATGATAAGCAGATATAAATCCCAAGTGACTCAAAGAATAGAGCTATGCTCCCCGGCAATAGTGCCAGAAAATAGTCTTGATAACCCATAAGTATAGGGGATCGCAACAGTTTTCGAGGGTAGAGTATTCAACCCAAATTTATTGATTCGACACAAGGAGAGCCAAAGAATATTCTCAAGTATTAGCAGCTGAGTTGTCAATTCAACCACACCTGGAAACTTAATATCTGCAGCAAGGTATTTAGTAGCAAAGTAATACGATAGTAGTGGTAACAGTGGTAAAAGTAACGGTAGCAGTCTTGATTTTATAGTGATTATAACAGTAGCAACGGAAAAGTAAATAAGCGAAGAACAATATATGAAAATCTCGTAGGCATTGGATCGGTGATGGAGAATTATGTTTGATGCGATCAATCATGCAACAGTTATAACATAGGGTGACACTGAACTAGCTCGAGGGTAGAGTATTCAACCCAAATTTATTGATCCGACACAAGGGGAGCCAAAGATATTCTCAAGTATTAACAGCTGAGTTGTCAATTCAACCACACCTGGAAACTGAATATATGTAGCAAGGTATTTAGTAGCAAAGTAATATGATAATAGTGGTAATGGTAGCAAAAGTAATATTTTTAGTTTTATAGTGATTGTAACAGTAGCAACGGAAAAGTAAATAAGTGAAGAACAATATATGAAAAGCTCGTAGGCAATGGATCAGTGATGGATAATTATGTCGAATGCGATCAATCATGCAACAATTATAACATAGGGTGACATAGAACTAGCTCCAGTTCATCAATGTAATGTAGGCATGTATTCCGAATATAGCCATACATGCTTATGGAAAAGAACTTGCATGACATCTTTTGTCCTACCCTCCCATGGCAGCGGGGTCCTATTGGAAACTAAGGGATATTAAGGCCTCCTTTTAATAGAGTGCCGGACCAAAGCATTAACACATAGTGAATACATGAACTCCTCAAACTACGGTCATCACCGGTAAGTATGCCGATTATTGTCACTTCGTGGTTAACGGATCATAACACATAATAGGTGACTATAGACTTGCAATATAGGATCAAGAACTCACATATATTCATGAAAACATAATAGGTTCAGATCTGAAATCATGGCACTCGGGCCCTAGTGACAAGCATTAAGCATATCAAAGTCATAGCAACATCAATCTCAGAACATAGTGGATACTAGGGATCAAACCCTAACAAAACTAACTCGATTACATGATAAATCTCATCCAACCCATCACCGTCCAGCAAGCCTATGATGGAATTACTCACGCACGGCGGTGAGCATCATGGAATTGGTGATGGAGGAAGGTTGATGATGACGATGGCGATGGATTCCCCTCTCCGGAGCCCCGAACGGACTCCAGATTAGCCCTCTCGAGAGAGTTTAGGGCTTGGTGGCGGCTCCGTATCGTAAAACGTGATGAATCCTTCTCTCTGATTTTTTTCTCCCCGAAAGTGAATATATGGAGTCAAGGTGGACATCGGTGGAGCATCAGGAGGCCCACGAGGCAGGGGACACGCCCAGGGGGTAGGCGCGCCCCCACCCTCGTGGACAGGGTGTGGGGCCCCTGACGTGGATTCTTCTTCCAGTATTTTTATATATTCCAAAAGTAATCTCCGTTGATTTTTAGGTCATTCCGAGAACTTTTATTTCTGCACAAAAATAACACCATGGCAATTCTGCTGAAAACAATGTCAGTCCGGGTTAGTTCTATTCGAATCATGCCAGTTAGAGTCCAAAACAAGGGCAAAAATGTTTGGAAAAATAGATACGACGGAGACGTATCACTCTGCACCACCTGCGTTGACAGGCCAAGAGACACTAGATCAGTTAAATGCTCTCGAGCCAGATCCAAAGCGTCTAGGGTACTTCAAGGGGTATAATTTGAAACACGCCTGGACTCATAAGACATGCTTGTGGGATCCGCCTTACTTCAAAGACCTCCTTTGCCCACACAACATCGACGTGATGCACACTTAGAAGAATATCGTCGAGGCACTTTTTGGTACATTGTTCGGCATAGATGGAAAGTCAAAGGATAATACTAAGGCTAGAGTCGATCTGGAGGCGCTATGTGATAGGCCGTTACAAAACATGAAAGAACCAGAAGGAAAGCAGAACTGGATGAAGCCAAAGGCATGGTTCAATCCTGGAAGGCTAGGTATGAGGGAAAGTATCTTGTGGGTGCAACAGCAGTTGATGTTCCCCGATGGGTATGCAGCGAATCTAAAGAGGGGAGAGAGTCTTGATAAATTGAAGATATTTGGTCTCAAGAGTCATGATTGGCACATATGGATTGAGCGGGTAATGCCGGTGATGTTGCGTGGCTTCATCCCTGAGGATGAATGGCTAATACTGGCAGAGCTGGGCTATTTCTTCCGTGTTCTCTATGCGAAAGAACTATCGCCTGGCCGCTAGAAGAAATGGAAGAGTTGGCGCCAGAGTTGATCTGCAAGTTAGAGAAGATCTTTCCGCTGGGCTTCTTTAATCCAATGCAGCACTTGATTTTGCATCTCCCAACCGAGGCAAGATTGGGGGGGGGGGTAGGCTGTGCAAAATCGTTGGTGCTACGTGATACGTCTCCAACGTATCTATAATTTTTTATTGTTCCATGCTATTATATTATCAGCCTTGGATGTTTTATATGCATTTATATGCTATTTTATATGATTTTTGGGACTAACCTATTAACCTAGAGCCGAGTGCTAGTCTATGTTTTTTCCTTGTTTTAGAGTATCGCAGAAAAGGAAAATCAAACGGAGTCCAATTGACCTAAAACTTCATGGAACTTATTTTTGGAAGGAAAGCAACTCGGGAGAGTTGGAGTCCATGTAAGGGAAGCAACGCGGAAGCCACGAGGCAGGGGGCGCGCCCACCCCCTGGGCGCGCCCTCCACCCTCGTGGGCCCTCGTGGCTCCCCTGACGTACTTCTTCCTCCTATATATATCCATATACCCTAAAAACATCGGAGAGCACAATAGATCGGGAGTTCTGCTTCCAGAAGCCTCTGTAGCCACCGAAAGCCAATCTAGACCCGTTCCGGCACCCTGCCGGAGGGGGAATCCCTCTCCGGTGGCCATCTTCATCATCCCGGTGCTCTCCATGACGAGGTGGGAGTAGTTCTTCCTCGGGGCAGAGGGTATGTACCACTAGCTATGTGTTTGATCTCTCTCTCTCTCTCTCTCTCTCGTGTTCTTGATTTGGCACGATCTTGATGTATCGCGAGCTTTGCTATTATAGTTGGATCTTATGATGTTTTATCCCCCCTCTACTCTCTTGTAATGGATTGAGTTTTCCCTTTGAAGTTATCTTATCGTATTGAGTCTTTAAAGATTTGAGAACACTTGATGTATGTCTTGCCGTGCGTATCTGTGGTGACAATGGGATATCACGTGATTCACTTGATGTATGTTTTGGTGATCAACTTGCGGGTTCCGCCCATGAACCTATGCATAGGGGTTGGCACACGTTTTCGTCGTGATTCTCTGGTAGAAACTTTGGGGCACTCTTTGAGGTCCTATGTGTTGGTTGAAATAGATGAATCTGATATTGTGTGATGCATATGTATAATCATACCCACAGATACTTGAGGTGACATTGGAGTATCTAGGTGACATTAGGGTTTTGGTTGATTTGTGTCTTAAGGTGTTATTCTAGTACAAACTCTTGGGCTGTTTGTGACACTTATAGGAATAGCCCAACGGATTGATTGGAAAGAATAACTTTGAGGTGGTTTCGTACCCTACCATAATCTCTTCGTTTGTTCTCTGCTATTAGTGACTTTGGAGTGACTCTTTGTTGCATGTTTAGGGATAGTTATGTGATCCAATTATGTTATTATTGTTGAGAGGACTTGCACTAGTAAAAGTATGAACCCTAGGCCTTGTTTCAACGCATTGGAATACCATTTGTGCTCAATTTTATCATTAGTTACCTTGCTGTTTTTATATTTTCAGATTACAAAAACTATTATCTACTATCCATATTGCACTTGTATCACCATCTCTTCGCCGAACTAGTGCACCTATACAATTTACCATTGTATTGGGTGTGTTGGGGACACAAGAGACTCTTTGTTATTTGGTTGCAGGGTTGCTTGAGAGAGACCATCTTCATCCTACGCCTCCTACAGATTGAGAAACCTTAGGTCATCCACTTGAGGGAAATTTGCTACTGTCCTACAAACCTCTGCACTTGGAGGCCCAACAACGTCTACAAGAAGAAGGTTGTGTAGTAGACATCACTACGCCACTAAGAGGATGCAGAAGACGTTACGAGAAAAAAGTAAAAATAAACATAGAATTGAAGCATCGATGGCTGAGGCATTCATTACTGAGGAGGTGGCAAACTCCGTGATAGCACACTACGAAGACAAAAATCATCATTTGCATAATCCAAAGCCTCGGTACAATGCTGACGAACCTAAAAAGGGAGGACCCAACCTCAGCATATTCAAACGGGATCTTGCACCAGCCGGTGCTTCTAATTCCTTAATGTTGGATTTCGAAGAATGGCGGATCATTTCATTGTATATCTTCACCAACCTAACAGAAGTGCGGCCGTACATCCAGTAAGTTCTCAGTACATTATTTCACAACTTCTAATTCCTTTGAACTACTCTTGTTCCCGGATAAATTTGATACAGTTGATACGTCGCCATATTCTCGTATGGAGCGGTGATCCAAAAGGATTCTATCGAAGAGTATGAGCTTCTGGAAAAGAATGGACGCGGCTATCCCGGTTTCATCTCTTGGTTCAAACAAACGGTAATTTCCATTAGACAATTTCATTTCTTCGTCTAATTTGTGGCTAATGCAAAAATCCCTTTCGTATTGAACTTGTAGGCTAATTCAAAGCTTATGGACGCCGAATTGAGGCAAGTCGCTAATGGTTTTGACTATAAGGTCCATTCATTTGACAAATACGACATCAACGGGTATCCCTTTCGTACCTATGGCAAAGAGCTATCTATGGCCGACCAAAAGTCTACAAATTGTTGTGTCTCTGCTATCGGCGAAGGAGATACCGAGTATTATGGAAGAGTTGAAGCAATTTATGAACTTCAATTCTATGGTGCAAACCCACCAAACGTCGTAGTCTTCAAATGTTATTGGTTCCAGCCGAAGGAGACTAGAAGAACTCATGAACATATAGGGCTAGTGGAAATCAATCAAAGCACCCATTTGGATGTTCCTGATGTCTATATTATGGCTCAACAGGCAACCCAAGTTTTCTATCTACCATGGGCATGTTAAAGTGATCCTAATCTCAGAGGTTGGGATGTCGTTTATGAAGTGCCGCCACGTGTTAGACCACCTCCCCTCAATGAAGATGATTATGCACCTCACATTAACCCAGACACATAAGAAGGAGAATTCTTCCAAGAAACGCGTCTTTCCAAAAAGCGTTTCAAGAACCGCTCTACTTCACCCCAGAACATTGAAGTAGACATCGACATTGAACCCGACTTCACCCCTCAGCCGAAACAAGAAGAGCCTGAACTAGAAGAGGTTACTGCTGCGGATAACCTGTCAATGCTTGACAGATTACGTAGTGGTGGCCTTCCACATGATGATGATGCATTTATTAATGATGATGACGAGCACATCAATACTGATAGTGATGGTGATGCATTTATTGATCCCGAAGCATTTATTGAACCAGATTATGACTAGGTATTCAATTTTTATGCTGTACTTGATTTATATAGTTACTTGTATGATTGCATGATTTATATAGTTACTTATATATTTTTGTTACTTTATATGATTGTTTCTTATACATAGTGCCATTTAGATATATTAAAACTGAGCACCCTCCTAGCCCTCTCAGGCCATCAGGGTTTTTAGCCATCAGATCTCATTTTCGGGTCGTTTTTAGCCGTTCTCTGCGGCCGCTACCCCTCGCGGCACCGTCCTTGGAGCGCACGCACCACTGCCTCAGCTTGCCTTCCTTGCTCCACCAATTCATAACTCGTTGAAGACTCTCCACCGCCGTTGTCTACAGTCTGACATGATCCACTGTCGGGCTGACAGCCATGGAGGAGTACATGGCGAGCATGAAGGTCCTCTGTACGGTTCGTCTTGTGGTCCTAGATACCCCATTCAACCCCATTCTTCCCTGATCTATTTGTACCTCTGTTTGGTGTTTTAGGCACTGAGCTGCATGCAAAACATGTGAGAAAGCAATGCGTGGCATTTATAATTTATCCCCTCCGTCTATTCCTTGTTGTGGGCAGAGCTTTCCAATGGGTTTGTTTTATTTTATATCAACCAGATTCACATAGCTTGGATATGCAGCTGCTTGCATATACAACAAGGAATATTATTAGGGAAGCTCTTGTGGCCAAAGCGTATGATTCTATTTAGGTGGTTCGAGCACCACCGAGTGTGATTACTTCTCAACTTCCTATGCCCATGTAATGTGACTTAAGCATCTACAAGTAATTTATTTGTTTCCATTATTATATATTTGATTACATGTCTGCTGGGCATTTGGCTTTTTGAATGCTTGTAGAACCAATTGAGACATCGATGGATAATTTCAAGGATTATATTAAGGTATACACCTGACTCGGTGAACATTTCTTATATTCATTCTGAATTCTCTTGTTTTATGATGGGGATTTTATATGTAGTTTTGTGATTACATTATGCAAACATGTATTGGTTGCCAATATCATTAGCTCTCCACACAAACAACTAACATTAGTAGTACACTTATATGAAATAACACCAACGATGCATTTTGGTTTGTCATAACAAGTGCTAGCTGCTAGTTGGTTCCAATGGATGATAATTTAATTGTAAACTCAAATATCAACCTGATCGACTAGCATGGTCCTCATGACATTATTTTTTTATCACCTTTTACTAACGCTCTAAAGATTTTTTTTTACTAAAGGAGGAAAAGTACATATTGTACTATGGCAAGTTCACACTCCTTTAAGCACCCATTTCTACATCATCGTCTTGCATGCATGATGCCCTGATTTGCTTATAACTTTCAGGCATTTAGGAACTAAGGAATTTCCTAATTGACATAATCTACATTGCGTGTGCAATGCAAAAATATCATGTCCCCAAAAATCTCACAAGTTTGCAGGTATGCCATTTCTGATCAACAATTATGCTCTCCCACTTCTCTCATGCTCTTCTCTTCTTATCTGCAATATATGATGTTACTGTTGATATTTTGTGTCATTAATTGAATTTTTACCGATGGACATATGCAGGAAGATTGAAGTGAAAAGAATTGATGCATGTCTCTTGGCCATGAAGAGAAATATTATGAGTCCTGCACCGGAGGAACCAAAGTCTCCGAGGCAACCATGATAGAAGTTGATCTGGAGGTGATGCTTGCTGTGAAGGTTAGTTTGGTTCTTTATTTGACTTTATCTTGGAAATTGCAAAAATATTGTGGTCATGTTTTTTCTGACTTCGTCCAATTTGAAAGCAACACATAAGTTATAGTCTTGCCTATATTGTTATGCTAAGATGGCTACATGCAGCCATGACCTCTTTTGGTGTCATACATATTTGCACAAACCTCCTATCGCAGTACTGAACTTTAAGGCCTCAGAGCATATACATGACCTTTGGTTTTGGTGACTTATCTTACAGCTACAATAGACAAATTTTCACTACTATATGTTTCGTTGTATGATCATCCCAAGAAGAAGTAACGATTTTGAGTGCTAATCCAGAAGCTTAATTTTGTTGGTATCCTTAAATTCCAAACCTATATTCTATTAAACTTCCATGTTTCATACTGCACATTTATAGAAATTCCTATGATCCACCGGAAAAGTAGATGAGCATGGCAATGTTGCGGTGTTTCTCTCATCTGCTATTTGGCCTGCAAGGTTACTATGTTCGTCTCAAATAAGCAAGCAAGTTTATAATCTTTATTTTAGCTTATAAGATTTCCTCATGCCAGTTTTCTGTTGATTCATACAATGGTTGATTTAGACCTCATCTGATACAAGAGAGCTGATGCCAAGGAGAGTTAATAAACCAACTAACAACATAAACATTTGCGTACAACCCTCGGTATAAATGTGAATTATGATTTCTGTCAACTAACAAATGGTTCAAGATAAAGAGATCAAGTTTTATGGTTTGAAATATACAAAAAATATTGATTACAAATTTGCAATTGAATAATCATGTTTGGTATTACTTCTATCTGGAGATTAGTCTGATATCATTGATCATAGGTATTGTCGGAGTTCTGGGAATGGGGGTCCCCAGACTTGCCTGCCTGCGTCCTGCGGCATGGCTCAAGTGGGGGCCCAGCGCAGCCCATCTTCATTAGCTCAAGATCAAGACCCTCGCGAGGGGCCAAGCCTTGCGGGGCGGACGACAGGAAGCTTCCTCAGAGGCAGCCTCATCAGGCAGGCTCGTGAGGAGGCGAAGAGATCAAGGCGGGGATACCTCGCGAGGAGCCCGTGACGCAAGCCATGACGATCGAGACCAGGCGGGCGCCAGCCTGCGCAGTGTCCTTGTTTCCCCTTTGGTGCAAAGGGGGCAAGCACAGGCCAAGGCATCGGGCAAAGGTTACCATTCTGGTGCAACGAGACCAAGACCAACAGAGCGGGAGGACGGAGGTCACCGTGGAGCCCAAGACGGCGTCATCACCAGTGCTTTTGGCAGCCGAAAACCACCTTTGGTCAGGATAACTTGCACTAGATGTTCCCCTTCAAAATGGCCAATTGTTGGTGCCCTTCCCGCTCATTATTTGGGGAGAGGCCTAGGGACTCTATAAGTAGAGCTAGCCACCATAGAGTGGGGGGAGGGAGACAACGATCGAGAGAGGGAGACAAGGATCGAGAGAGAGAGAGACAACGAGAGATCTGGTAGAATCCTAGCAGAGGGAGAGAGAGAGAGGCTACTAAACTCACCCACGCAGTTCATCGCACCAGCTCAAGAACACCTCTCGTGAGGCTGTTCTTCCCTTGTACTATTCATCATCAGCCCCTAAGGCAATCCACCACACCACACACTGGAGTAGGGTATTACACCACAATGGTGGCCCGAACCAGTATAAACCTCGTGTCCCTTGTGTTGTTCGTTGTTTTCTAGCTTAGATCACTCAAGGAGATTGGACGTAGATCGGTAGGGGAGAGATCTCCGCGCGCACCCCAGTGTTCGAACCTCAAGGGTCTGCCGGAACCCAAAATACGACAGGTATATACATACACGATTCTTGTTGTAAAGCAGTGTACGATGAAGACTTAGATTCGACAATTATGTGATCTGTCATGTAGTATGCTATGCAAAACACATAGCTTTGGACCCAACTTCTTCAATTGAATTAATCCTCACAATGGCGTTTCCACTTTGATTTATAATTCTTGTGTTTCCTGCATATTCATGTTTTAGGTTACTGCTTAATGAAGGATAGCTCTTGCTCCTATGTTCATAACCCATTGGTGGCTATAAATCAAAGCGAGCTGCAGACGGACACACACAATTGTAAGAAAGTAAAATAGTACTGGCAGTCAATAGAGTGCCTGCTTAGTATCTTTCTGCCGTGATTTACTACATACTACCGATTGGAGAATCTCTTATTTCAAAATGCAAAGGAAACATGCATTAAATAATTTATTTCAGTTATCTTTATCTATAATTTATCATGGGCATCGGTGTCTTTCACGGAGTGAGGTACCGCTGAAGAACAACCGGACCGGATTGGTGGTCGACGACAGAGGCATGGCCCAATGATATGCCTAGGTGTAATCCCTTGTAGAATTTTATTACAGGCCATAATGCATTGATTTCTTTATATAATAGATGTTGTCAAAAAAATCTGAAATATTTGTACCACCTATATTTATTTTTATTTTCTCATATATTCCTAATATCTTTCCTCGATATTTTTATTTGTAAATGTCTTGACATAAGCCTTTCTGGGAGAGCTCTTTAGGAGCCAAGAGGAGGACATGGTCAATCACAGAACATGTATCCACCAATAAGACCCAATTCAAATCTTCTACACTTGATGCAACAACTTGGACCAACTACTCGATTGGACCTAAGAACCTCAATGCACTATTTTCTGAAGATCAAACGGACCGGATTTCTCTCCTCAGTTCCATTATTCTACAAAATGGAGGAAAGCACAAGCATGAAGAAATAAACAACAAGTCAATTAGACCTAAGAATTAAAAAACTGAATTTTAAGATCAATTGGACCAGATTTCCCTCATCACTTACATATTCTTTCTCTACAAAGTGGGGGAGGCAAGAACAAGCACACAAAAAGCATGATACATCAAAGCATTGCAAACAAATGTAAAAAATACTTTATACCCCTAACAACTAAGAGTCAAATAGACGGGTGCAACAACGCGCGCCATCAACGATCTAGTGGTCTTGATGTCTGTCCCCGTCAGCCCTCGCCCGCTTTATGATTCCGATGTGTAAATTCTCTTTCATAACTATTTGTTGCATTTCTCATTTATGACAATTATGGCCATCAAGTTGACATAGAGATATTTTAATCTAGGAGGTATGTGAACCGGGATTTGAAACCGACCCTCTTGTCGAGAAGTTAAATTTGTTGTGATGAGGGTAAGTTTTCTCTATTGTTTTGCTTAACAAATGCATACTTAGCTTACTTTCCTCCTAAATGGCATAACTACCTAAGTTAGACAAAAAATAAGCTATACTTAGCTTTCTTTCCTCAAAAATGTCATGATAATATTTGTTACCTCCAAAATGATATAGACTTATCTTACTTCCCTCGAAAATGACATAATAACCTTAGTAAGCTCCAAAACGACCTATTTACCTAGCTTAGCTCTAAAATGACCTACACTTAGCATTTTTACCTAGCTTAGTAATAAAATGGAATTTTACCTACCTTAGTTAGAAGAAGATAAAATAGAGGAGAGGAGAAAAAGAAAGAGAAGAAAAAATCTTCTTCTTCTTCCTTTTCTTCTTCTTCTTGTTCTTGTTCTTCTTCTTCTTCTTCTTCTTGTTCTTCTTCTGCTTCTTCTTCTTCTGCTTCTTCTTTTTCTAGATAGTCTTCTGCTTCTTCTTTTTCTAGATAGTCTTCTTCTTCTTCTAACTTGCTTCTTTCCCAATTTGAAGATTTGCTTTAGATGAGGAAGCTTGCGTTGATGGAGTCTACTCTTCTCTTTATGCTTCCTTCTTGTTTTGATTTTGTACGATGAACACTGTCAAACTTGGTACCTATATATGTATGTATGGATGAAACCATTGTATGCTTGTTGTTGGATAGGTTGGCTATGTATATGTGTTGGATGAAACCATTTGCTATGTATATGTGTTGGATGATCATATCCATATGGCAGGGATATGATTTGGTATGTATATGTGTTGGTATGCTTGTCGAAAGTATTTTCATATGTGTGTATATATGTGAAATTTTGTCAAATTGAATGATTTCAAGAAAAAACAGAAAAAGGGGCTATATAGACTCTTTGTCGTCTGCTGGCGGACGGCAACGAGCTTTGCCATCAGCTAGCGGACGGCAAACATGCCACGTGTTAGCTACCTGTGCAACATGGGGCAGTAGGCTACCTATTTTTTTGTTGTGCCATCGGCCAACGGACGGCAAAGAACATTTAATATTTGTCGTCAGCCAGCTGACGGCAAATCTACCAAATAGGCCAGCCCCGAGGTGCTGGCATGTGGCATGCTTGGCCGTCTGCTGGCCAATGGCAATGATTTAATGCTATTTGTCGTCCGCTGGCGGACGACAATGATACAAAGGTCTTTGCCATCCGCCAGCCGACGGCACTGCACGCCGTTAACCCCTTAACGGACCTAAGCTGACACGTGCGCCGTCCAGGCTCTTTGCCGCCGGCTGGCGGACGACAAAGGCCTTTGTATCTTTGTTGTCCGCCAGCAGACGGCAAAGAAGCCTTTGTTGTAGCCTGTTCAGCTGGACATGTTGCCGTCAGCTGGCTTTGCTGTCCAACATGTGTGCCTTTGCCGTCCGCCATGGCTATCGGCAAAGTTCCTGATTCCTGTAGTGTACCACTCCAACAAAGCGGTACTATCGCTCCGGCGGTACTACCACTATTTCTCTACCATTTGGAGTACCACTTATTTTTATCCCTCTGTACTGCTCTCTCCTTCGAGCGGAAGTAGCACGACAGTACCTAGCGGTAGCACTGCTTCGTGCAACACTACCGCGCTGTCCTTCTCTACTACCGCAATTCCTACTGGTCGCTCAACACTACGTGGTGGTACCACTGGTGAGAGCAGTAGTATCGCTTTAGCGGCACTACCGCCTCTCTGACTTGCTTAGTTGAACATACAGTACTGGAACTTCCATTTCAGCGAAAGTACTACTCGCCCGAGCGGTACTACCGCTTATGCACGGGCTGGATGTTCTTAACGGTTGGATTCATTCCCTCACTATATAAGTGAGTCTTTTTCCTCTAGTGGACTCACCTCTTCCTCCCCCAAGTTCCATTGTTGCTCAAAAGCTCATTTTCGCCCGTTCTCTCTCCCTAGCCAATCAAACTTATTGATTCTCTAGGGATTGTTTGAGAAGGCCTTGATCTACACTTCCACCAAGAGGAATTTGATTCTCCCCATTAAGCCCTTGCGGATCTTATTACTCTTTGGTGTTTGAGAATCATAGACGGTTGAGGTCACCTCAGAGCCACAATCCATTATGGTGAAGCTTCATGGTGGTGTTAGGAGCCTCCAATTCGGTTGTGGAGATTTCCCCAACCTTGTTTGTAAAGGTTTGGTTGCTCGCTTCAAGGGCACCACTAGTGGAATCACGACATATTGCATTGTGCGAGGGCGTGAGGAGAATATTGTTGCCCTAGTGGCTTCTTGGGGAGCATTGTGCCTCCACACTGCTCCAACGGAGACGTACTTTCCGTCAAAGGGAAGGAACTTCGGTAACACATCCTCGTCTTCATCGGCTCCACTTCTAGTTACTTCTTACCTTTACTTTGAGCAAGCTTTACTTGTGTTGTACCTCTTGCTTGCTTGTGTTGTCATTGTTGCTAGCATCATATAGGTTGCTCACCTAGTTGCATATCTAGACAACTTATTTGTTGCCAAACCTAATTTTTTAAGAAAAGCTAAAAATTGGTAGTTGCCTATTCACCCCCCTAGTCAACCATATCGATCCGCTCACATAGTCATCAACCAAATCGTATACTAGCTAGTCAAATGATACGTCTCCTCATAACCTTATCAACTAGGGTCCATTAGATCAATCATCATACAATATATATCTCACAAATAAGTCACATACTTATTGATACATACCAATGATGATGTTCAAGGACAATACAAAAAATTCATGAATACATAAGGAAACAAACATCATCACATTATTTGCCACTAGGGAATATTTTCAACTTACCAGAGCCCGCAACTTCCCCACAACAAACACTGGTGATAAAGAGCCCAATCAACACGTACACAGTATTTTTGCACCCACCTTCCTTCCCGGCACTGGAGTATGCCCTTTATTATGCATGGAGTTTCTTGAGGCATATAAGAGGTAGTACCGCTCCAACGATACTGCCGCAAATTGGTGCTACTAGCGCTTCCGCTTATTTTTAGTGCTCTGTAAATGGGCGGTAGTTCAGCGCAGTAGTACCGCTCCCACGGTACTGCGACCCTGACTAGCACCCTACTACAACAGATCTTCTGGGCTACTAATTGTACAGCGGAAGTACCTCTCCAACGGAGCGGTAGTACCTGATATGTCTCCAACGTATGTACTTTTCCTAACACTTTTCCTCTTGTTTTGGACTCTAATTTGCATGATTTGAATGAAACTAACCCCGAACTGACGCTGTTTTCAGCAGAACTACCATGGTGTTGTTTTTTGTGCAGAAATAAAAGTTTTAGGAATTGAACGAAACTTTGCGAGGATTTTTTATGCAAAATAAGAGAATTTCTAGAGCCAAGAACCACCAAAGGGGGCACCTGGGTGGGCAGAACCCACCAGGGTGCGCCCCCCTTTAGGCGCGCCCAGGTGGGTTGTCCCCACCTGGTGGCCCTGCGGACCCTAAAACCGATGCTATAAAATCACATATTTCCAAAAAAAAATCAGGGAGAAAGAATTATCGTGTTCCATGAGACAGAGCCGCCGTCACCTCCTATTCTTCATCGGGAGGCCGGATCTGGAGTCCGTTTGGGGCTCCGGAGAGGGGGACCTTTGATCTTCGTCATCACCAACCCTTCTCCATCGCCAATTCCATGATGCTCCCCACCGGGAGTGAGTAATTCATTCATAGGCTCGTTGTCAGTGAGGAGTTGGATGAGATTCATCATGGAATATAGTTAGTTTTGTTAGGGCTTGATCCCTAATATCCACTATGTTCTGAGATTGATGTTGCTATGACTTTGCCATGCTTAATGCTTGTCACTTTGGGCCCG
This sequence comes from Triticum urartu, assembly GCF_003073215.2. Lineage (NCBI taxonomy): Eukaryota > Viridiplantae > Streptophyta > Magnoliopsida > Poales > Poaceae > Triticum > Triticum urartu. Next base: position 387,674,191 of record NC_053026.1, on the reverse strand, counting down.
GGTGCCATGATTTCAGATTTGAACCGTTTATGCTATCACCATTATATCCATGTTCTAGATTCGATCTTGCAAGTTATAGTCACCTACTACGTGTTATGATCCGGCAACCCCGGAGTGAAAATAGTCGGGACCACTCCCGGTGATGACCATAGTTTGAGGAGTTCATGTATTCACCGTGTGCTAATGCTTTGTTTCGATACATATTAAAAGGAGGCCTTAATATCCCTTAGTTTCCAATTGGACCCCGCTGCCACAGGAGGGTAGGACAAAAGATGTCATGCAAGTTCTTTCCATAAGCACATATGACTATTTACGGAATACATGCCTACATTATATTTATGAACCATAGCTAGTGCCGTATCACCCTAGGTTATGACTGTCACATGGTGAATATCATCCAACAAATTACCGATCCAATGCCTACGAATTTATCCTATATTGTTATTGCTAATTTACTACTGCTATCATTACTGTTGCACTTGCTACAAAATTACTGCTATCACTGTCACCGTCACTATTGCTGTTGCCACTATTATCAAACCTATCATATTACTATGCTACTGATCACTTTGTTGCAGATAATTAATCTCCAGGTGTGGTTCAATTGACAACTCGGCTGCTAATACTTGCAAATATTCTTTGGCTCCCCTTGTATCAAATCTGTAAATTTGGGTTGAATACTCTACCCTCAAAACTGTTACGATCCCCTATACTTGTGGGTTATCAAGACCTTTTTCTGGCGCCGTTGCCAGGGAGCATAGCTATATTTGTTGATTCACTTGGGATTATTATCAATTTATTACTATGAAGAATTTGAAGGATGCTAAGACTAAGATTTATCCCTCTAAGATGAGGGGAGGTAAGGAACTGCCATCTAGCTCTGCCTTAGATTCACCTTCTGCTATAAGTAAACTTGCAACACCACCACATGCTATTAATCCTGATATGTCGCAAGTTATTGATGATGCTACTTGTCGTGGATTTGTCATGGCAGATGTCCTTAGTGTTAGGAATTAGTCGTGAGGCCAACACATCTATGTGGTAGCTTGAGAGGGGTTGAGAGGGACGAGAGACACGAGGTTTTACCCAGGTTCGGCCCCTCACGGTGGAGGTAAAAGGCTACATCCTGCTTCATTGATATTGATCATGGTGCTCACGGTTACAAGGGTGCTCTATCTTGAGGAGCTATAGACTTGTCTGTCTAACCCTAACTTGTCCAACTCGCGAGACTTGTCCCCCTTGGGGTGCCTTGTCCCTCCTTATATAAGCTGGAGGGGCGGGTTACATGTGGAGTCCTAGTAGGATTAAGACTAGTCTATCTTCTATTACAAGACGGATACAAGTATGTGTCTTGCTTCCTTGTAAAGGAAAAATTCCTCATGCCTTTCCTCTTAAGCCGGCCCACCATAATATGAGCCGGCCTTCCATAAACTGCCTTCTGGGCCACCGGGTCTTGTTGCTCCTCTGACCCGCCTGCCGGGTCAGTAATGAGTCACCGGGTCAGGGCAGGTCACCAGTGAGTCGCCAAGTCCGGCCGGGTTACACCGCGGGGTATATCCCCGACATTGGCCCCCAGTTTAATTTGGATTTATCCATGTTAAACTCATCCTGCAAAATAAACACAAGAACATATTTGAGAGGTTGTGCTCCAGGTTAAAAGTTTTTCCTGAACCGACACCTGATCATCCTTAGGTCCTTGTCATTTCCTTCTCTGGAAAGTCCGGGTCAATAGACCAACTTCATAATCAATTTGCTGACATTGGTTTCTCACAGAAATATTGTGAAGAATAATTCATTTGATTCATCTCCCGATGCTTAACAAAAATATTGGTCATGAAATACTCATCTGATTTTTAGCCGGCTTGAAGATGTAGAACTTGTCGGTTTATCATTGCCAAAATTGCCGGTTTGTAAATATCGATGGCACCGGGTCATAATTTTTGCTAGCATCAAGCTTGAAAATGTACCTCTCTTATATGCATATCACTTGTAGCCCCCAATTCTTAAGAAGGGAGCGTAGCAACAACTTAACGCTTCCTTCAATATAAATGTCGCAACTTTGAAGAAATTTGGGTTGTTCATCTCAGTCACTAGTCAAAACTAAATATTCCACATATGTAGCCCCCAAGTGCCGGGTTGTCGTGCTTGCAGCAACCTGGGACGTGTAATTGCCTTATGGCTGCTGGGTAGGGCCCGACAGCCGTGCCTTATAGGGAGAACTTGCGGAGATGCTCAATGTTCCATGAGTTTTGCAATTGAATGACATCTATGATCCAGACGGACTCCGCCAGGTCTGGTGACTCGAACTACCTGGTAAGGGCCTTACCACTTCGGCGTCAACTTGTTTGTGCCCTTGGCGGACTGAACGCGCCTAAGGACAAGGTTGCCTTTCTCAAAACACCGGGCATGAATCCCTGCGGCTGTGATAGCGACACAGGGCTTGCTGATAGCGTGCAGCACGCGTAGCATCCCGAAGACGGTTCCTGATACGTCTCCATCGTATCTAGTTTTCCAAACACTTTTGCCCTAGTTTTGGACTCTAACTTGCATGATTTGAATGGAACTAACCCGGACTGACGCTGTTTTCAGCAGAATTGCCATGGTGTTATTTTTGTGCAGAAATAAAAGTTCTCAGAATGACCTGAAAATCAACAGAGATTATTTTTGGAATATATAAAAAATACTGGCAAAAAGATCCACGTCAAGGGGCCCACACCCTGTCCATGAGGGTGGGGGCGCGCCCCCTGCCTCGTGGGCCCCCTGACGCTCCACCGACCTCAACTCCAACTACATATATTCACTTTCAGGGAAAAAATCAGAGAGAAGGATTCATCGCATTTTACGATACGGAGCCGCCACCAAGCCCTAAGCTCTTTCGGGAGGGCTGATCTGGAGTCCCTTCGGGGCTCCGGAGAGGGGAATCCATCACCATCGTCGTCATCAACCTTCCTCCATCACCAATTTCATGATGCTCACCGCCGTGCGTGAGTAATTCCATCGTAGGCTTGCTGGACAGTGATGGGTTGGATGAGATTTATCATGTAATCGAGTTAGTTTTGTTAGGGTTTGATCCCTAGTATCCACTATGTTCTGAGATTGATGTTGCTATGACTTTGCTATGCTTAATGCTTGTCACTAGGGCCCGAGTGCCATGATTTCAGATCTGAACCTATTATGTTTTCATGAATATATGTGAGTTCTTGATCCTATCTTGCAAGTCTATAGTCACCTATTATGTGTTATGATCCGTTAACCCCGAAGTGACAATAATCAGGATACTTACAGATGATGACCGTAGTTTGAGGAGTTCATGTATTCACTATGTGTTAATGCTTTGGTCCGGCACTCTATTAAAAGGAGGCCTTAATATCCCTTAGTTTCCAATAGGACCCCGCTGCCATGGGAGGGTAGGACAAAAGATGTCATGCAAGTTCTTTTCCATAAGCACGTATGACTATATTCAGAATACATGCCTACATTACATTGATGAACTGGAGCTAGTTCTGTGTCACCCTATGTTATAACTGTTGCATGATTGATCGCATCCGACATAATTCTCCATCACCGATCCAATGCCCACGAGTTTTTCATATATTGTTCTTCACTTATTTACTTTTCTGTTGCTACTGTTATAATCACTATAAAACCAAAACTACTACTATTACTTTTACAACTGTCACCACTACTATCATATTACTTTGCTACTAAATACCTTGCTGCAGATATTAAGTTTCCAGGTGTGGTTGAATTAACAACTCAGCTGCTAATACTTGAGAATATTCTTTGGCTCCCCTTGTGTCGAATCAATAAATTTGGGTTGAATACTCTACCCTCGAAAACTGTTGCGATCCCCTATACTTGTGGGCTATCAATCTACTACAATTTATCTCATGTTCGTTTGCCTATCTTGAGGCGCCGTACCCGGAAGGGATTGACAACCCCTTTAACACATCGGGTTGCGAGGATTTGTTATCTGTGTGCAGGTGTTGTTTACGTTGTGTTGCTTGGTTCTCCTACTGGTTCGATAACCTTGGTTTCACATCTAAGGGAAATATCTACCGCTGTTGTGCTGCATCATCCCTTCCTCTTTGGGGAAATACTGACGTAGCTTCAAGCCGCATCAATGATCAGCTATGCTGTTTTCCGCACGGGGTACGTGTTCTGTTTGCAATCCGTCAAAGTGTTCCTCCAATCTTCTCACTTCCTCAACATATGCCTCCATCAGTGGACTTTGGTAATCCTTGTTGACTTGTCTCGCCACGGCTATGAATCTCCTCGAATGATCAGCTTCTTGATTCCCAATTTCGTTGCAATCCTGAGCCCGGCAATGAGCCCTTCATAATCTGTTGTATTGTTAGTTGCCTCTTGATGACCCACAAGTGTAGGGGATCTATCGTAGCCTTTTCGATAAGTAAGAGTGTCGAAGCCAACAAGGAGTAGAAGGAAATGATAAGTGGTTTTCAGCAAGGTATTTTCTGCAAGCACTGAAATTATCGGTAACAGATCGTTTTGTGATAAGGTAATTGGCAACGGGTAACAAATAGTAAAAGTAAATAAGGTGCAGCAATATGGCCCAATCCTTTTTGTAGCAAAGGACAAGCCTAGACAAAATCTTATATAAATTAAAGCGCTCCCGAGGACACATGGGAATTATCGTCAAGCTAGTTTTCATCATGCTCATATGATTCGCGTTCGGTACTTTGATAATTTGATATGTGGGTGGACCGGTGCTTGGTACTGCCCTTACTTGGACAAGCATCCCACTTATGATTAACCCCTATTGCAAGCACCCGCAACTACAATAGAAGTATTAAGGTAAACCTAACCATAGCATGAAACATATGGATCCAAATCAGCCCCTTACGAAGCAACACATAAACTAGGGTTTAAGCATCTGTCACTCTAGCAACCCATCATCTACTTATTACTTCCCAATGCCTCCCTCTAGGCCCAAACAATGGTGAAGTGTCATGTAGTCGATGTTCACATGACACCACTAGAGGGATGACAACATACATCTCATCAAAATATCGAACGAATACCAAATTCACATGACTACTTATAGCAAGACTTCTCCCATGTGCTCAGGAACAAACATAACTAATCACAAAGCATATTCATGTTCATAATTAGAGGGGTATTAATATGCATAATGGATCTGAACATATGATCTTCCACCAAGTAAACCAACTAGCATCAACTACAAGGAGTAATCAACAGTACTAGCAACCCACAAGTACCAATCTGAGGTTTGGATACAAAGATTGGATACAGGAGATGAACTAGGGTTTGAGATGAGATGGTGCTGGTGAAGATGTTGATGGATATTGACCCCCTCCCCATGAGAGGATCGTTGGTGATGACGATCGTGATGATTTCCCCCTACCGGAGGGAAGTTTCCCCGGTAGAATAGCTCTGCCGGAGCCCTAGATTGGTTCCGCCAAGGTTCCGCCTCGTGGCGGCGGAGTTTGGTCTCGTGAGCTAGCTTCTGATTTTTCCTTGACGAAAGGCTCCATATAGCCAAATATGGGCATCGGAGGTCCACCAGGGGGCCCACGAGGCAGGGGGCACGCCCTGGGGGTAGGGCACGCCCCCACCCTCGTGGACGGTGGGTGGCCCCCTCTGGTACTTTCTTCGCCCAATATTTTGTAAATATTCTGAAAATAATTCCCGTGGAGTTTCAAGACTTTTGGAGATGTGCAGAATATGTCTCTAATATTTGCTCCTTTTCTATCCTAGAATTCCAGCTGCCGGCATTCCCCCTCTTCATGTAAACCCTGTAAAATAAGAGAGAATAGGCATACGTATTGTGAAATAATGTGTAATAACAGCCCATAATGCAATAAATATCGATATAAAAGCATGATGCAAAATGGACGTATCAACTCTTCCAAGCTTAGACCTCGCTTGTCCTCAAGTGAAAGCTGAAATCGAAAAATATGTCCACTTGTTTAGAGATAGAGGTCTCGATAAAAATAAAATACGGACATGAGGGCATCATGATCATTCTTAGAACAGCAATATATATATATATATATATATATATATCTTATGCTAAAGTAACAATTCATTCACATACTCAAGTATGAATCAGAAACTTCATTGAAAACTAACAGACTATAATCTCAGTCATTGAAGCAATTGCAATTTATGATAACATAGGAAAGAGTCAATATAAGAGATTTCCAGCAAGTCCACATACTCAACTATCATTTATTCTTTCACAATTGCTAACACTCACGCAATATTTATGGGTATGAAGTTTTAATCGGACACAGAGAAAGATAGGGGCTTATAGTTTTGCCTCCCAAATTTTTACCTCAAGGGTAATATCAACAATAATAGTTCATGAAAACTCACTTCCAATTAGCTATATATATCTGGATCTTTCCGACACATTGTGCTTGCCAAAGGATAAAATGTAAAAAGGAAAGGCGAAGATCACCGTGACTCTTATATGAAGTATAAGACAAGTATAAAAGATAGGCCCTTCACAGAGGGAAGCAGAGGTTGTCATGTGCTTTTATGGTTGGATGCACAAAATCTTAATGCAAAAGAACGTCACTTTATATTGCCACTTGTGATATGGACCTTTATTATGCAGCCCGTCTCTTTTATTTCTTCCACATCACAAGATCGTATAAAGCTTATTTTCTCCGCACTAATCAATCATACATATTTAAGGAGCAATTTTTATTGCTTGCAATGATGACAACTTACTTGAAGGATCTTACTCAATCCATAGGTAGATATGGTGGACTCTCATGGCAAAACTGGGTTTAAGGATATTTGGAAGCACAAGTAGTATCTCTACTTGGTGCAAGGAAATTGTTTAGCATGAGAGGGAAAGGCAAGCTCAACATGTTGGATAATCCATGACAATATAATTGATCTTAGATGTAAGAAAACATAACCCATTACGTTGTCTTCCTTGTCCAACGTCAACTCTTTAGCATGTCATATTTTAATGAGTGCTCACAATCATAAAAGATGTCCAAGATAGTATACTTATATGTGAAAACCTCTCTTTCTCTATTACTTCCTATTAATTGCAACGATGACCAAAACTATGTTTGTCAACTCTCAACAACTTTTATTCATCATACTCTTTATATGTGAAGTCATTACTCTCCGTAAGATCCATATGATCTCTTTATTTCTTCTCTTTTATTTTATTCCCTTAAGATCATAACAAGATAATCAAGCCATTGACTCCACTAATCTTTATTATATATAACTCACGGACTCGATTACATAGAAGGATCATAGAGCAAAACTCACAACTAGATCATACTAAAACTTTATTCTACTAGATCAAGATATTACCAAAAAGATCGAACTAAGAAAAACGGTAAGGATAAAAGTGATGGTGATATGATACCGGGGCACTCCCCCTTGGCAACTCCCCCATACCCATATGTTTATGTCTCCTTCCTCGGAGGTGGTGATGATGAAGTTGTTGATGATGTAGGCTTGTCATCCATCTTCCAAGGCATAGGCTCACCATCATAGAAGGATGATCGAGTCTCCGGGATCCTCAAATCTGCAGCCAAACTCGTCCTCTTGAATCTATATTCATACTCACTGTTTTGGTTTTGCATGTCATAGATCTGGGCTTGGAGGCGCTCGATTTTCTCGTGAAGCTTGAAGATGGTCTCCCCAATGTTATTGTCATCCAGCTTGTGGCTGTTGGTGAACTCCATGATCATTATATGATTGGAGTCGAGTCCACGTTCCACCATCTGTTGGCACTTGAAAACTTGTTGCTCCAATGCCTCGAGCCTTATCTCCACACTTCCGGTCCTCCTTGGTCCCTCAGCATCGCGGATATGCAACAACTCCTCACGCATCTCAATGGTTTGAGGGTGTTGCGGCACCTCCGCGAGGTAGGGGTTGATGACCTTCTCGAAGAACTTGTCCTTGGGGGCACTTGAAGACGCTATGGCGATCTAGATCTGTCAGAAAAACAGCTCGATACAAAGACATAAGATATTTGCGTGATACGGTGGTCAAAACCTTCCGGAGATTATATAGTGAATTTTTACCGACCAAAAGAAGTATCATGCCAGAAAACGGAGTCCGGAGAGCACACGAGGTGCCCATGAGGCAGGGGGCGTGCCCAGGGGGTAGGGCACGCCCTACACCCTCGTGGAATCCCCGTGTCCTTCCCGGACTGCTTCTTATTTTCCTATTTTCTTAAATATTCCAAAATGGAGAAAAAATGCCATTAGAACTGTTTTGGAGTCGGTTTACTTACCGTACCACGTACCTATTCCTTTTCGGAGTCTGAAACGTTCTGGAAAGTGTCCCTTATGTATTCCTCCGGGGTTACGGTTTCAATAACATTAGTTTCAACATTTATGGGATTACCTGAGATATAATGTTTGATTCTTTGACCGTTCACCACCCTCGGATTTGTGCCTTCGAAGTTGTTGATTTTTATGGCACCGGAATGATAGACCTCCTCGATGATGTAAGGACCTTCCCATTTAGAGTGAAGTTTGCCTGCAAAAAATCTTAAACGAGATTTGTATAGCATACATAATCACCTACATTAAACTCACGCTTCTGTATCCTTTTGTCAAGCCATCTTTTAACTTTTTCTTTAAACAGTTTGGCATTCTCATAGGCCTGGGTTCTCCAGTCATCAATTGAGCTAATGTCAAAAAGCCTCTTCTCACCAGCAAGTTTAAAGTCATAGTTGATCTCTTTAATAGCCCAATATGCCTTATGTTCTAGTTCAAGAGGTAAGTGACATGCTTTACCATAAACCATTTTATATGGAGACATACCCATTGGATTTTTGTATGCAGTTCTATAGGCCCATAATGCATCATCAAGTTTCTCGGACCAATTCTTTCTAGATCTATTAACAGTCTTTTGCAAAATTAATTTAAGCTCTCTATTACTCAATTCCACTTGACCACTAGACTGTGGATGATGTGGAGATGCAATTCTATGATTAACATCATACTTAGCAAGCATTTTACGGAAAGCACCATGAATAAAATGTGAACCACCATCAGTCATTAAGTATCTAGCAACTCCAAACCTCGGAAAAATAACTTCTTTAAGCATCTAATAGAGGTGTTATGATCAGCACTACTGGTTAGAATAGCTTCTACCCACTTAGTAACGTAATCAACAACAACTAAAATATGTGTATACCCATTAGAGGAAGGAAACGGTCCCATATAATCAAAATCCCCAAACATCAAATGGTTCAATAACAAGTGAATACTTCATAGGCATTTCTTGACGTCTACTAATATTACCAATTCTTTAACATTCATCACAAGACAAAACAAACTTACAGGCATCCTTGAAGAGAGTAGGCCAATAAAAACCGGATTGCAATACCTTGTGTGCAGTTCTATTTCCAGCATGGTGTCCTCCATAAGCCTCGAAGTGGCACTTGCGTAAGATCTGTTACTGTTCATGCTTAGGTACACAACGTCTAATAACACCATCTACTCCTTCTTTATAAAGATGTGGGTCATCCCAGAAGTAATGTCTTCAATCATAGAAGAACTTTTCTTTTGCTGGTATGTGAAATTAGGTGGTATAAATTTAGCAACAATATAATTAGCATAATCTGCATTCCAAGGAGCAGTACGAGAAGCATTTATGATAGCTCATTGTTCATCAGGAAAGCTATCATCAATAGGTAGTGGGTCATCAAGAACATTCTCTAACCTAGACAAATTGTCTGCAACAGGGTTCTCAGCTCCCTTTCTATCAATGATCTGCAAATCAAATTCTTGTAGCAAGAGAACCCATCTAATAAGTCTAGGTTTAGCATCTTTCTTTTCCATAAGATATTTAATAGCAGCATGATCAGTGTGAACGGTTACTTTAGAATCAATGATATAAGGTCTGAACTTATCACAAGCAAACACATCTGCTAAAAATCCCTTTTTAGTAGTAGCATAATTTCTTTGAGCACTGTCTAGAATTTTACTAGCATATTGGATAACATTTAATTTCTTATCAACTCTTTGTCCTAGAACAGCCCCTATAGCATAATCACTAGCATCACACATAATTTCAAATGGTAAATTCCAATCAGGAGGTTGAACAATAGGTGCAGAAACCAAAGCTTTCTTAAGTATTTCAAATGCTTCTACACAATCATCATCAAAGACAAAAGGGACATATTTTTGTATGAGATTATTTAGAGGCCTAGAAATTTTAGAGAAGTCCTTAATGAACCTCCTGTAAAAACCGGTATGAGCAAGGAAACTTCCTTATACCTTTGATGTCCTTGGACATGGCATCTTTTCAAATAGCATCAACCTTGGTATTGTAACACCCCGGTGTAATGATGCTACAGTAATAGATCAAGCTAATCATTTTGCTATAATAGTGCTTAGTCACTTTGATCAATATTCCTTTTCAAATTCAGTTGAATTCAATTATGTGTGAAATTCAAAAATGCTCAAACATGAAAACTAAAATGTTCATCATGTGGAAATATATTCTCCTGGTAATATTGGTGGTGAACCAACATTTTTGCAAAATGCCTAAGTGGCCTAAAATAGCTAAAAAGAAAGAAAAGCAAAAAGTTTAAAAAAGGAAAAGGAGAGAGAGAGAGAAGTGACGTGCCCCCCGGGGCCAAGCCCAATCGGCATCGCCGTGGACTCCCTGTCATCTTCGGAGCCACTGGAAGGGTGGTGGGGAATGGTGATCGGGAGTAGGAAAGGAGACGCCCTGGTCAATCTCTACTGTTTCTCTTTTCTTCTCTACAGTTGTTTCTCTGTAATGACGCACGAGCGCCTGGCGACGGTACTGTTGTCGAGGCAAGAGGAAGTGACCTGTGGTGAGCTGGGGTGATTTGACGGTGGCCTTAGTGGAACTCGGAGGAGAAGGAGCACCGGATCCGTCGTCATATTCCGGTCGTCTCCTTCTTCATCTGGAGAGCTGCTGTGCCTACTAAGCTCTCAACAGGCTTCGTGTGGCGTGGTGAGCTCTTTCCTTTCCTCTCTATGCCTGTGCATCGGTAGCCTAGATCGTGACGATTTTTCAGTGACGGAGTAGTACGCTGGGCGTTTCGAACATTAGTCGAGACGTTGGGGTTTAGAACCGACCGTATGGTGAGTGTTTGAGTTCGAATGAGTGACAGCGGCAAATCAGAGACAGGTAGCCGTAGTGACAGCGAGCTAAAAGACTGCTAGGCGTCAGTTGCCCCGTAAGCTACTGGGAGACAGACAAGTTGACCGGGTTTGGTCTAGATTTAGAACGGCAGTGGCGAAAATGGTGGGAGAACATTTCTGGACCATCGAGAGCACAGTTTGGTAGAAGGTCGAGTCTACGGGTGCGTAGAGGCTGTGCCTGGCAAGTCGGGTGTACAACACTGTGACCATGGTGGCGGGGTACAGATTGGACTCTGGGTCCCAATCTGTCTGACTTGTCCAGCACCTGAGTGCACACCACTGACAAGTGATGGATAACTTAACAGGTTTTATTAAATAAATTAACACAATTGTTATATATAAATCAATTTATAAATTATGTTTCTAATCCAACTTAGTCAGTCACTGGACAATGGGACAACTAACTAGTTCTGCTCTGACACAGAATTAATCACTTTTAGTTGCAGACGCCTGACATGTGGGATTCCAGTAAGTGAATGTAAGCAGTGTTATTGTATACCTGGTCACATCTGTTGACTAGACCTTGATGCTGTGTCCATTCATGCCGGACACTCATTATACTCCATGTCTCCTCTAAGATAAATATACATAATCAACAAAATAGGGGAAGATCATCATAGAACTCTCTGCTAGAACACTTAAGAGTAAACTTAGGTATGTGAAAATGTTTTTCCTACATGAAGTTGCTAAAGAAAAATCAAGAGATCCCCGAGATTGTCACGCTCCAATTACTTGTCAACATGCACCCTCAGTCAATGATGCACACCGATGGAACGCACACGTCTTTCATCCGTCTTCGAATATGTCTACTTATAACGCGGGTGATTCTCCCATTACTGGAGCTTCTATTAATGTCCGGAACATGTGGAGTATCCCTAGATGTTAGATAACTAGCAGTCTCCTGCTGTACCCGTCATGTTTATGCCCACTTTGTGTAGCCATTTGTTGCATCTGTATTTTATTGTTCATTCTCTCCTTGGGTAGACGGAGAGATTGTTGTCTAGGACTGTGGACCAGATGACTCCAAATGACGTCCATGGCTTGAAGAGGCAACAAGGTCCAAGCACAATTTCTGGAGCGTGTCCGAATATGCATTTACTTTTTTATGTCCTCGACGCATTTAGAAGCTGCACTACTGCTTTACGCGTATATCATAACTCTCTGATGCCATAGCCCTGTTTGTTACATGACTTTCATACCTACCCTGTTATCTAAACGTGACTTAGTATAGGTTAGGATGGTTACAGATCAAGGCAGTGAACAAGAACTTGTCCAGTTGCCTAATTTCACGTGAGATGACCCGATCAACCGTGATACGTCAAGTTCGGGACAACTACAATGCATGTTGTACCGAACCCTCTGGAGAGTTCATCGAGTGCGAGGGTGGATCTCTTAAGTGCACTCCTGAGTTGAATCCTCGTTAGTTGTAGCTGATGACGGTTGAGGCATTGAGGCGTGATTATCTTTGACAACTTCCTATTACGGACTTGTCGTGCCAACAATCCAACCGTGACAATACCAGCGAGTGCTGCCAGACTCGTTCCCCTCTCCCGTATAGTACACTTCGTATGTGACTGACAATCCGTAGTGAATTCCTGGCGGCGCGCGCTCTGATTCCCATTCACGGTCTTTTATTTCTGGGCTGTCAACATACAGTTTTATCTATGCGTTAACTTATGACTTTATCCAACGAGCAATGTTCTCACCTATATGAGGGCTTGGGCAATTGAGGAAGCGCGTTTGACACCAGTGAGTTTGCACCATGTGTAACTTAACGATGATGGAGGGCAGTGTATTAGACGTTGCCGAAAAAGTATCAAGACCGGGACGAAGTGCGGTCAGCACCTCGATCCGCTGATGTCCCTCTGCTCGATTTACCGACGTGCCTACCCTGATCAACCCTATGTTTGGATATTTGATACGAGAGTGCGCACCATCTCCGCTTGATATGGACAAGCATAACGTGGCAATAGTGATGGGAGTTCTACCAGTAGTATACCATCAAGCCTGAAGCTTAAAGAATGTAGCAGAGTGGACGGCGGCATGAAGGTCTGGGCTGAGAGAACGTTTTTGAGGAGGTAGATAGGTCGGTAAGAGAAAGAAAAGTGAGGCCGGCTTGCGGAGATACCTGGACAGCATGTGCCCGACATGGGGCATGGTTTCTGCTTAACATGCGTGCTTTACTCTTTTATAAGAACTAGTAGGTTAGGCGTCGTATCCCCTTGCTGTCGTTTGCGGCAAACGGTCGCACGACGGGTCTGAAAGGAATGGGCTGTAGACCGGGATTTATAAGACGGTGGTGGGGGTAATTGGGATGGAAATGCCAGGAATAAACACGTCCCAAGCTGATCTTCCTTACTAGATAGGGCGTTCGGTACCATAGGGTACCCAAAACAATTGGAGTTGGGTTTAACAAGCTCACGATACTCAGTAACTAGAAGGCTATTACCTGTGGCGCTCAGGCGTGAGAAGAATGAAATCTGCTGAAATGAGACATGATTGTGTGGTATGGGATTGATTATATAGAAGGGAGAGTCGCACCCTACACATGTACAAGGTTTACACTATCCTGTTTAAGAATAACCGGAATTCTTGATAAAACTATATTACTTATGCTTGATCTGTTTTCTATTATGTGCCAAGATGCGTGAAGATGCTTGAAGCTATGTCTCTCGATAGCGCAGAGGATTTCTTTATTCTGAACTTCTGTTTAGTAGCAGATAAGAATTTCCATTGATAAGATTGCATATAGTTTAGCACTGATGTAAGTATTGCGGTATTTTGCGCCTTTGCGTCGTCCCCTACTCTATATCAGGTGTTTGCATCAAATCTTTACTTTTACTTGTCATTACACATTGGATCACATTGTTTTCTGAAGAAGAGGCCATAATGTGAGTCTCTGAAAACGATAATGATGATTCAAGAGAGATGTCTCTAATACTCCGTGAATAGACGACAAACCAGATAGAATAGTGTCTAGAGGTCATCAAGGAGGGGACTTGATTCTTAGATACCAATGTATGCGTTTTGTGATAGACTTCTTAAAGAAATTGTTTAATCATGCTTTTATAAATCCTTGTTGTTCAGATGGCTCATGGAGTGTCGAGTATGTTAGTAGACGGCATGGTTTGTTCAATATAAGTTGTATTATCTTTAATTTGTGTATAGCTTGTAGTTTAATCTTGACGTGATTGGTATTGATATTGATAGAGAACAAATTTGAGGTTGTCATATGATTAGTGCTACGATTGAATACCATGGGGGTCGAAGTTGGTAAAGCAGAGATAAATGTAGTAGAGTTCACATTCAATGTGGAGTGAGTTGTAACTGAAAATATTTAATACATTGGTTGTGGTCGTCTTTGAAACTGCTATGGGTGCTATTTAGGATTATTCTAGGTGACTATGGGATCTTAGGTAATCATTGGCCATTCTCGCTCTATTTACTTAGGGTCTCCAAAGATGTGTTTTTCTTTATAACATTACTTAGGGATCTTCGTGACAAGTAAAAAAAGTGGATATAGATTTTACATCTTGATATTGTTACTGGATAGACACAACCACCGAACAGTGTTATTAATGTAACCATTTATTATGCTATGTTCTATATGAATGATAAACCTTGTTTTTTTAAAAAATGAATCCACAACGGTTACGACAAGTCGACGTTATATGTTTCAAGGAATAAGGATGGGCGTTCTAGATCCACGTCTGGTATGGCGTGGGAGCAACTGATCACAAAAAGACGATTCCCTTTCGCAGGAATGATGTAAAAATGTGTGGGCTGACTACAGTGCAAAGTTCATGGGAAGGAATGATGGCGACCATTTTACCTGTGAAGTAGAAAATGCAAGAAAAGAACACAGTAAATCCTCAGGACTTATGGGGTATCAACCAACCCTATTTACTCGCAACAGTCAACTTCAAAATAACTGATGATTTTTGTGAACCTTGGGTACCACCCGCCACATGCACGTATATTAAATAGGAGTTCGTTTAGTGTGGCACCTTGATTAGCATATGCTTCACCTTTTTGCAGCTCATTTTAATTTTGACACGCCGCGCTCGGCGCTCACTCGGTTCCGTGAAACAATGGGAACCTGGCGCGCCACTTCTTATTTGTGGCACCCCCCTGCGCTTCAATTACCTTGGACGCTAGATCTTAATCGTGCCTTCCCTCGTGCCATGCTTCCCGTCGGTATCTTCGCACCTCTCATTGACCGGTATACTCAGGAGCGACTAGCATACGTCCTCAGCAGTTATCCCCGCGTCAAATTCCCTCGTCTACTCCCAGCGCTTCTGGCAAACAATACTATAGGAGCGTCTCGAGGCTGATTTCGAGGATACCGCTGAGCCTTGTTCTGATGTGAAGATAGACATCTGCAACTGATTCGATAGGCAACGAAAGTTCCATTGCATGGAACTTCACCCTGCTATCTACACTGGCACTGCTCGCTCATGACCTTTGATTGACTTTGCCAGCCTGGCGTGAATAGCATTCTATATGGCAGTTCGACTTGGAATTCTCCATCGTGACACCGGGGATCGATCAGGTCCGTCCTGCCGTGACGTGGCCTTCCTCTCGGGCCATCACACAGACAGCGATGCGGTCATGAAGATTCCCCACGTTCAGTGGGATGGGATCGGCGTCCATCAGATTAGCACAAAAGCCCAACCAACGACGTAGCCTACGTAGATCCCGACTACCTGCGATTATGCTCCTCACTGCAGCACTGTAGGTAGCCTCATTAGGCACCAGCTGCAACCACCCAAGACCGCCTGTCTTTACCCCCAAATCCCAATGATGGGATGTGCTTAGATCGTGGCAGTCAGGTCACTTTGAAGAGTGGCCAAATAGAAAGGAACAAGCTTGGCCTTCTAGAAACTATAAATTTTGGACGTAACAAAAGCAAAGGACAACATGCAGATCCACTTATGTTCCGTTTAGGATTACTGTTTTGATCATGAATTGAAAGCACTAAGACTCACTGTCTATGTCAAATTACCACGACAGTCATGCTCCCACGTCATGGTACCGCCACCGCTCTCACTCGCCACGTAGTCCCGCTCTGTGTGGGCTCTGTATGTGATGGGTACTCTCTTGTCTAATTTAAGTACAGCATTCTGTTTTATTTAGTTCGAGCATCGCATTCATTCTGTCAGAAAATTTTGCATATGCCACGACATTCGATGCGAGCCCATGAACACTCCGATAGTGGTACGCACACCCTGTCAGTGTCGAACTACCATGATTGGTCGCGACGTCCCCGTTGAAATTGAAGGATTGGTTTCTGTTTCTCCCATTATCTGGAGTCTTCCACATATTGACCATTCTGGGAATGGAATGGTTGAAAGCGCATACTGCCTATCGTTTGTGCCACCAAGGTCGTTCATCCTCCTACATCCTTCCGATGAGATAGTAAGCTACCATGCTCAATGTTCAAAACGCTGAAGCACGACTTTATGTCTTGAATGCGTTGAACGCAGCACCTCTTGAGGGAATTGAAAAGATTCCAGTTGTTCGCGACTTCCTATGTCTTTCCAGAAGAACTTCCAGGAATACCCCTGCCCGGGCTGTCGAGTTCGTCATCGATTGAAACCAGGCACCGTTCCTATTGCCAAACGACCCTACAAGATGCCCTCATGAACTCCTTGAACTTAAGGAGGAAATCGACAAATCTCTTCGCAGTGGTTTCATTCGTCCAAGTTCCTCAGCTTGGGGAGCACCTTCTCTCTTTGTGAAGAAGAAGGATGGAACGAACCGTTTGGTCCAAGACTATCATCCTATCAACCAAGCTACAATTCAGAACAAATATCCCCTTCCTCGGATCAATGATCTGTATGATCAACTGGCTGGTTCATCGATATTCTCTAAACTCGACTTGAGGTTGGGTTACCACCAGATCCGTGTTCGTGAAGAGGATATTCCAAAGACCGCATTCGTCACTCGTTATGGTTCTTACGAGTACACCGTCATGTCTTTTGGCTTGACCAATGCTCCAGCCACATTCTCTCGTCTGATGAACTACATATTCATGGATTACCTCGACAAGTTCGTCGTAGTCTATCTGGATGATATCCTGGTATATTCGAAGAACAAAGAAGAACATGCTTGAACATCTCGATCTATGTATCTAGAGAACTTCGAGAACATCAAGCTATTATGGTATTGGTGCTTCACGTATTCTCCCTACTCCAATTGGACGGTTAGTTCTGAGTTTTACCCCGAAAAGTCACTACACGTTGGTCATTGTTATCTACCCCAAAAAAAGCGCTAACCCGGTGATTGCCCGTCCCATACATTTCCTATAGGGCCTCTCAGGCCCTCAGCCAATTGAAGCTTCGACTCCCCCTCCCCCGAGAGCTTTGTCCCTAAAGGTTCCGATTAGATCGACGTAAGCCTTTCTGTCCCTTGCGTAGCCAACAGCCTTTTCAATTTTGTCGCCGCCTTTTTGTTTCAGCAGCACTTCTCAAAGATCGCCAAAGCCACCTGGATCAATCTCTACTTCGAAGCAAAAGTGCAATTCTTAGTTTTAATCGGACCTGGCATCCAGCCGATAGCACTTCTCTAATGCGAAAAGATATATAAGACTTCATGAGAACTAAATCTTCTGAATTTTATTGCTCCGCCAGGTGCATTGTCTCGCCCCGTGCATTCGTCCGGCAAAAGCGCTTGTCTCCTATTGCAGATGCCCTTCCAGACCGCCGCCAAAAAAGGTGCGGTCTCAGGTAGTGTGTCATAAATGTCAACGATAGCAGCCAAGGGTTTCTTATGCTCCACAAAGTGAGTCTCTCACCCCGAAGAGCCTCCTGTTAATGGAACCTCCGAGCCTTGTTTTATTATCTTGCCACTGATAAGCCTATGGACTCCACCAAGAGAAATTGAAGTTATCCCCTTTCATCCCCCTGTCACCCCCTCAACTATTATCTTCACACATTAGCTCTCATCCAATCTTTGGATTCCAATACATCCTTAGTGCAAGTCCTGAAGTATTGTGTTACGTCAGCCGGTATGCTGATCCTGATCCAGCAGCGATACAGAGACACACAGATGGGGATCGCGCAAGGGCTTATTGCTGACTACAACTACCGGTAATAACATGTATACAACTGGCCCGGCCTCTCGCTATGGCCACCGATGATGAGCGATTCGAGTCGTTATCCGCTCTTGACGTCACGCGATCGGTGTCTTCCATCTAATCCTCCTTCATGAAGCTTTTGAAGTGTGATTGAACATAATACCTTAGTGAGACCACTGAGTTTTACCTGTGCTAACCTATTTTAACGCCCTCGATGCGGCTATATCTCCCACGTGTTGAAGCACGACTTAGAGGCATAACCGCATTGAAAGCAATGTCGCAAGTGAGGTAATCTTCACACAACCCATGTAATACATAAGGGAAAGAGATACATAGTTGGCTTACAATCGCCACTTCACACAATACATGAATAAAGCATTACATCATCCAGATACAATCAAGGTCCGACTACAGAACCAAAATAAAAGAAGACTACCCCAAATGCTACACAGATCCCCGATCGACCCCAACCGGGCTCCACTACTGATCAACTAGAACGAAACAACACAAAGGACAAGATCTTCATCGAGCTCCTCCTTGAGCATGTTGCGTCATCTGCACGGTATCGCACGCTGCAATCTGGTTTTGGAAGTATCTGTGAGTCACGGGGACTCAGCAATCTCACACCCTCGCGATCAAGACTATTTAAGCTTATAGGAAGGTAAAAGGTATGAGGTGGAGCTGCAGCAAGCGACTAGCATATATGGTGGCTAACATACGCAAATGAGAGCGAGAAGAGAAGGCAAAAGCACGGTCGAAAAACTATGATCAAGAAGTGATCCTAGAACAACCTACGTCAAGCATAACTCCAACACCATGTTCACTTCCCGGACTCCGCCGGAAAGAGACCATCACGGTTACACACGCGGTTGATGTATTTTAATTAATCAACTTCAGGTTTTCTACAACCGGACATTAACAAATTCCCATCTGCCCATAACCGCGGGCACGGCTTTCGAAAGTTCAAATCCCTGCAGGGGTGTCCCAACTTAGCCCATCACAAGCTCTCACGGTCAACGAAGGATATTCCTTCTCCCAAGACAATCCGATCAGACTCGGATCCCGGTTACAAGACATCCTCGACAATGGTAAAACAAGTCCAGCAACACCGCCTGAATGTGCCGACAAATCCCGATAGGAGCTGCACATATCTCGTTCTCAGGGCACACTCAGATGAGCAATCTCACACTAAAACCAACCTCGAGTTTCCCCGAGGTGGCGCTGCAAGGGGCTCTAGTTTGGACCAACACTCAGAGGAGCACTGGCCCGGAGGGGTTAAAAAAAGATGACCCTTGAGTCTGCGAACCCAAGGGAAAAGGCTAGGTGGCAAATGGTAAAACCAAGGTTGGGCCTTGCTGGAGGAGTTTTATTCAAGGCGAACTGTCAAGGGGTTCCCATTATAACCCAACCGTGTAAGGAACGCAAATCCGGGAACATAACACCGGATATGACGGAAACTAGGGCGGCAAGAGTGGAACAAAACACCAGGCATAAGGCCGAGCCTTCCACCCTTTACCAAGTATATAGATGCATTAATTAAATAAGAGATATTGTGATATTCAACAAATCCATGTTCCAACATGGAACAAACTCAATCTTCACCTGCAACTAACGCTATAAGAGGGGCTGAGCAAAGCGGTAACATAGCCAAACAACGGTTTGCTAGGACAAGGTGGTTAGAGCTGCAAGATTTGGAAAGGAATGATTGAACCTGGCACAACTTGGAATCCAAGAGTGCCACTGGAAAGGTGAGATGATTTCGGTTGAAATCATATAAAGATCACCGGAATCGGATGCACGGTTTGGAAATGGCAAGCAAAACAAATATGGCACGGTCTGCGATAATCAGCAAGTAGCCATCTAAATGCATCAAGATAAATATGATACAGCACTCAAACATGACAACAAAATACATGGAAGGGATCCACTCATGAAGCTTGACAAAAGATATGAACACTGAGCTACGGCTAATTCATCCATTAACAGGTCAAACAAGCATGGCAAAAAGTGCAAATGATAACAGGTTTCAGACTTAGTGAAATTAACACAAGTCTGGAATTTATCATCAGGAAGCACACTTTAGAGCATGAAAACTACATACAGGAACTTAACATGGCAAAGAAAGGCATGGCATGAAGCTACTCAAAGCACTTAACAAAAGTCCCTTAGTGACCTTGAGCCAAAAGGGATCAGAAAATACAATTGCAAGCATGTGAACATAGCAAAAACATAAACAGATTCAGACTTAGTGAAAAACTGGAGCATGCAAATCAGTTAACGAGTAGGCATGTTTACGAGCTCGATGCACTCACTACAGAGCATGGCATGACAAACTAAGCATACACCCATCAAGAATACATGGCATAGAAGCTAGACATGGCAAGAACAACAACATAGCATGCACGGATCAATAGCAACATCCTCGGCAAAATCGCTAAACATGTCAACAATCTGCCAGGATATTTTATAGCAAAAGTAGAGCTCGATTGACTCAAGCTAGGGTGCTCCATAATGCAAACAAAGACATGGATGGATAGAGCACCACAATATTAACAAAACATCCTTACTGATCATCCTCAAAAGAGGCACGGATCACTAGGAAACAACATGAACATATGGCATAACGACAAAATCAGGACAAGGACTTCGTGAAATACTAAGTCCCTGAAATCAGCATTAACGATTATGCTACTTTGCAAGCTTGTGTTAGTCACCACAAATATCACAAAAATACATGGCAAATACCTATGTAAAGATGGCATGGCATATAACAAAACACATGTAGAGCTCAGGATCATAGCATGGACACATAAATCATGGCAAAAATGACAAAATGCCATTTGCTGAAACAGATCGGACAAATTCCTCGCATAGCCCTCTTCCAACAGCATTTCGGGCATCAACATGATCTCAAATGAAAATGATGCAATGAGATGAAACGATGTACTCGTCGAGAAGAACATTTTGATATGCCACATGCATGAATCGGATCTACGGATGCAGAGTTATGGCATGATGAATATGCTAAAAAAATACTAAAAACTGGGGGGGGACTTAGTGAAATTTGGACCTCTCCGGGAAAAGTCAACGGGCGGAGGAGGCAAGCCGAGGTGGGGTTGCTGGGCCTTGGGCGGAGATGGGCCGACTTGGCGCTATGCTGGCCGGGAAGGAGCTGGGCCAGATTCGGGCTCGTGGCCCACTTGGGGGTCTCCCTCCTCCCGATCCCTCCTGGATCGGGGAGACAGGAGGCGGCGACCGGCGCTCGCCGGCGATGAGACGCGGGAATGGCGCAAGGGGGGTGGATCCGGCCAGGTTCGGTTGGCCGGAGCTGGATCCGGGCGGCAGGCTCCAGATCCGGCGCGGGAGCGGTGCGGTGGCGCGCGGATGATGAAGTGGCCGGGCGGCGCAGAACGTGGCGACCTCCGGCGAGCTTGCTTGGCGGCGGCGGTTGCCGGTCGGCGAGGCGGAGAGGTTGGAGGCGGTGGGGACTCGGGCCATAGCGGGCGAGCGGCGGTGGCGCGCGGGCCTGCGCGGGCCCGCGATGGGCTCCGCGGGCCGCGACGAAGTGGGCGCGGGCGAGGCTGATGTGGCACGATGTGAGTGGCCCGGGGCAGCGGCGCAAGCTGACGTGGCGGCCGCTGATTGGCCGGGCGACGTGGAGGGCGCGGTGGACATGTCCGGCGCGGCGAGGACGCGTTCAGATGCGTGGTGGTGGAGGTAGACTAGGGTTAGACCGCGAATTTCGGAGGGAGACACAAATATATAGGTAGAGGGAGCTACGAGAGTCCAAATGAGGTGTGGTTTGCGGCCACGCGATCGTGATCGAACGACCGAGATGATGGAGGAGGTTTAGGTGGGTTTTGGGCCAAATTAGAAGGGTGTTGGTCTGCAACACACACGAGGCCTTTTCGGTCCCTCGGTTAACCGTTGGAGTATCAAACGAAGTCCAAATGGCACGAAACTTGACAGGCGGTCTACCGGTAGTATACCAAGGCCGCATGACAAGTCTCGGTCCAATATGAAAACGTTTAACACCCGCACACGAAAAGAGGTAGAAAGGGACACCGGGTGACATAGGAGCGCCGGATTGCAAAACGGACAATGGGGAAAATGCTCAGATGCATGAGACGAACATGTATGCAAATGAAATGCACATGATGACATGATATGACATGCATGACACGCAAGCAAAGACAAGGAAACAACAGCGAATAACTGGAGGACACCTGGCACATCGGTCTCGGGGCGTTACAACACTCCACCACTATGAGAGGATCTCGTCCCAAGATCTAGAATGGCACCGGAGGGACAACGGAAGAGAAAGAGAAGAGGTAAAACTAAGTTGCTTCTTTGACAAACAAGTGAAACCATGAACCTTGAAAAGGTTAAGCCATCTCGAGAAAAGAATACAATGGCGATGAATGAAGTTGAAAACACTCCGTTATAAAAGAGGGACAAGGAAGAACAACTTCGAGAAGCACTCCGGTTGAGAAGTTATGCAAGACTTGATACGATGAAAAGAACTTGAGCAGAGGACACGACACTCCCGTTAAACAAGATAGAGAAGGAATAAGATTGATATAATTTGGACAGCACTTCGACTGTAAATGGAAGAAATTGAACATGATCTTGACAAAACGAGATGAGGAATGAAAAGAGCAACATCAATAGACCTCCAGGAGAAAGAATAGAATAAAGATAATTGAGACAAAAGAATGTAGAAGACAATTCCAACTTCTGCTACAAAAGAGCTTGAAAAGGCATCTTTAGGAGAAGGGTTGAACGGAGTTGTTGGAAAACCAACAACGAAAAAGAGTAAGCTTAAAATGGTCTTATGGAATACATCTCAAATTATGAGGTGACAACCAGCCACTTACAGGAAAAGAATTGGATTGATATGAACGAGGAGACGAGAAACTTATTTCACCGGAAGGATAAATGAAGAACTTTGATCATTTATAAGCACCATAAATAGCAACAATCCTTAGGGAAGGCTTTAGGTGAAATATAACCCAATATAATTCCACCGAAGAGGTTGATGGATTCAAAATATCTCATTCTTAACAACATGTGGCTCATGAAACATGAACTCAAATTATCAAGAATGACACAATACCACCTCCAATGATAAGGTAGAAAGAAATGCACTCCGGATAGCAAGAAGAAGAAAGCTTGAGTTTCTCTGAAAAGAATCTCGATGAACATTTCGAAAAAAAGAATTAAATCCTTGATGAACCATCATGTAGAACCTCCATGAAGAACTCCGGTAACAAAATGATGATCAAACGGAAAGAAAGAGAAGTTGAAAACACAAGGTGAATCCTTGTATCGATTTAGATGAAACTCCATGGTGAAATAATTGTAAAGGTTGGAACTCCGGAAAAGAAAGATCAGACACATGAAATCGAGAATTTGATTAAGCTCCGGAATAAGGAATTGAATTTAGTCGATGAAACAATAATAAGAATTATATTATGCTTATCCTTCACCAATTTAAATTGATGACAAGCAGCGGATTTGGCATACTACTTATTCTCGTAGAAAGGATTAACATAGATATTGCGCAAACTTGAAGAGGCCTTCAATGATCCACCGCTAGGATTGGAAAGAACGAATGAATTGATATGATAACGAATGATGAGAACTCTTGCACGAACCACCGTAAGAATTAAAATAAACGAAGTAAAGGGATGAATCACCGATAAGAATTAGAGAGTGAATCAGGATACTTGAGGGGATTTAGATACAAGTGAAACGAATAGATCACGGACCGATTAGAGATCACTTGAACGATGCACCGGGAAAATCGGAGAATGATAACTGAAAGCTGAGAATGAAATAAACCTGAATTGATGGACTCCGGAGAAACAAACTGAAAAGAATCTTGAATTGCTCCGGATAGGTGAAAAGAATTCTGACAATCGAAAACAATTATGAGAGGATGGCAACAAGCTAGAATCACGAATCTCTGAGAGAATGGATAAGATTGAAGAGAAATTCTTCTTCGGTCTTCAAATGTTGAGAAAACCGATGAGAACACCACCATGAATTGTTTAGACACTCCGGAATGAAGAATGGAAAGGTTGAGCCAACGATGAAAAGAATTTGAAATATCTTGGAGAAAAACATAAGACTGATGACAATCATTCTTACGTCAAACTTGGAAAAGAAATTTGAGGATAGCTCCGGGAAAAGAAGAGTCAGGTAAGATCCTGGGAAAAAACCTGTGGGTTAGGGCCCACTCAAAAGAAATACTGTTGAAATGATTTAAAAGAGAGGTTGCACCGGTTGAATTAAATGGCTTGAAAGAGATAACATCCTCGAAAGAGCTTGAACGAAAGCAGAGTGGAAACATGAATCTTCGAGATATCTTGAGCACTCCGGAACAATTGAATAACAAACGGGGAAGATTAAGAGGTGCACCGGCATAAGAACACATTTGAAACGAGGAAAAAGGGATATGATCCACAAAGTTTGAATTGTATCCATCGGAGAAGAAAAAGAATGACGAAAGATGAACTTGACGCTCCCTTAGAATCTTCATAAGAATCACCGGATAAGAACATTGGCGGAAAAAGGACTTCACATCAATAAGATGGATACTTGATAAAGAAATCTTAGTCCTTGAAAAAAAAGGGGGGGGGGGGGGGGAAAAACAAAGGCAACTTGGAGACGGATGAAACAAACACCGTTGAGAAGAACTGATACTTGATCTTGCGGTTGTTGAAATGATCGGATCCACTTGAAGAGAAACACACAGGGGAAAAGGATTGACATGACAATCTTAATAAACGAGAAGGATTAGTATTCACATAGGAATATGAGAACACCGCTTAGGGAAGGGATGGAATCAACATTTGACTTCGAAGCAACTCGAATACCACAACTCAAAACAAAACAAGGATTGGCTTGCGGAATAAGCCGGAACAAGCATATGATAGAGATTTCGTCCAAAGTTTTCATGGTGGGGCCTACACGGGCTTGATCGTATAGCACCATCATGTACAAGGCAATGCACATGACATACGAAGCATCCCCGAGTCGGCATAGCCAAGGACTCTTTAAGACACAACGAGACCACTGTAAAACCAACCGTGAATAGGCGGACCACTAGACGTCGAACCCCAATTTCATATCATACATCTGTCGGAAAGATATCCTAAGAGCTACTTGAATTCCCACTTATAGACTCCCTAAACTTTCCGGTTATGCAATCAGGTGTTGGGGATACAGGGGAAGCATAATATCTCACCCAATTCTAGCAAATCCTACGTCCAGCTGTATCCATCCTTCAACACATAACCAAGAAACCTTCGGAAATCGTTTACCTCAACCTTCGAAAAGCATCCGTTATACGAGTTATGGCAATACTCCCGAACTCCCGCCCCAGTACTGGGTGGCGTCGAGGTTATCTCACCAACAACTGCATAAAAGAGATTTCCGATGTCGGCGAAACTAAACTCAGGTATTCCAGAATCTCAACGATAAAATTGTGACGACAACACCTCGGAGCTCAACTCCCCGGGACACTGCCTCAACCCCTAAATGTCAGGAGGCACCAAGAACAATGTTCTCGTCACAAAACCATCAGAACGATTCCAAGATACCTGCATGATCCTAAAAAAATTTAGTGAAATTTGAGAAGAGAAGAGTCAAAACTCTACGTCAGGATGCCTCACCAGAGCGACGAAGGGACTGAGGAGTAAAACCTACTCTCCGATATATAATTCCTAAATGACTCAAAACATTTTTCTAGACTCAACAACGCCAGTGATTCGATCAAGCAGGGGGCTCCTAAGGTCAGGGAAGGCTCTGATTACCAACCTGGGACGCCCTCGATGCGGCTATATCTCCCACGTGTCGAAGCACAACTTAGAGGCATAACCGCATTGAAAGCAATGTCACAAGTGAGGTAATCTTCACACAACCCATGTAATACATAAGGGAAAGGGATACATAGTTGGCTTACAATCGCCACTTCACACAATTACATGAATAAAGCATTACATCAACCAATTACAATCAAGGTCCGACTACGGAACCAAAATAAAAGAAGACTACCCCAAATGCTACACAGATCTCCGATCGTCCCAACTGGGCTCCACTACTGATCAACAGGAAAACGCAACAACATAAAGAACACGATCTTCATAGAGCTCCTCCTTGAGCTTGGTTGCGTCACCTGCACTGTTTCATCGGCACCTGCAATCTGGTTTTGGAAGTATTTGTGAGTCACGGGAACTCAGCAATCTCACACCCGCGCGATCAAGACTATTTAAGCTTATAGGAAGGGTAAAAGGTATGAGGTGGAGCTGCAGCAAGCGACTAGCATATGTGGTGGCTAACATACGCAAATGAGAGCGAGAAGAGAAGGCAAAAGCATGGTCGAACAACTATGATCAAGAAGTGATCCTAGAACAACCTACGTCAAGCATAACTCCAACACCGTGTTCACTTCCCGTACTCCGCCGAGAAGAGACCATCACGGTTACACACGCGGTGGATGTATTTTAATTAAGATAAACTTCAGGTTTTCTACAACCGGACATTAACAAATTCCCATCTGCCCTTAACCGCGGGCACGGCTTTCGAAAGTTCAAATCCCTGCAGGGGTGTCCCAACTTAGCCCATCACAAGCTCTCATGGTCAACGAAGGATATTCCTTCTCCCAAGACAATCCGATCAGGCTCGGCATCCAGGTTACAAGACATCCTCGACAATGGTAAAACAAGTCTAGCAACACCGCCTGAATGTGCCGACAAATCCCGATAGGAGCTGCACATATCTCGTTCTCAGGGCACACTCAGATGAGCAATCCGTACAACTAAAACCAACCCTCGAGTTTCCCCGATGTGGCGCTGCAAGGGGCTCTAGTTTGGACCAACACTCAGAGGAGCACTGGCCCGGGGGGTTTAAATAAAGATGACCCTTGAGTCTACAGAACCCAAGGGAAAAAGAGGCTAGGTGGCAAATGGTAAAACCAAGGATGGGCATTGTTGGAGGAGTTTTATTCAAGGCGAACTGTCAAGGGGTTCCCATTATAACCGAACCGCGTAAGGAACGCAAAATCCGGGAACATAACACGGATATGACGGAAACTAGGGCGGCAAGAGTGGAACAAAACACCAGGCATAAGGCCGAGCCTTCCACTCTTTACCAAGTATATAGATGAATTAATTAAATAAGAGATATTGTGATATCCCAACAAAATATCCATGTTCCAACATGGAACAAGCTCCAATCTTCACCTGCAACTAACAACGCTATAAGAGGGGTTGAGCAAAGCGGTAACATAGCCAAACAACGGTTTGCTAGGGAGAAGGTGGGTTAGAGGCTTGGTTCAACAATACGGGAGGCATGATAAAGCATGTGGTAGGTATCGCAGCATAGGCATAGCAAAAGAGCGAGCAACTAGCAAGCAAAGATAGAAGTGATTTCGAGGGTATGGTCATCTTGCCTGAAATCCCGCAAGGAAGAAGAACGAGTCCATGAAGAAGACAAACGAACATAGTCGACCGGGTCCTCGCAAACGCGATGTTATCGGAACCCACCCGAAGAAGCAAACACCGGAAAGAAACACACAACATAGTAAACAACCAACACATGAACATGGTATGATATGCGGGATGCGGTATATGATGCATATGCATGATTTGGAAAAGAATGATTGAACCTGGCCACAACTTGGAAATCCAAGAGTGCCACTGGAAAGGTGAGATGATTTCGGTTGAAATCAATATAAAGATCACCGGAATCGGATGCGTAGTTTGGAAATGGCAAGCAAAACAAATATCGCACCGATCTGCGATAAACAGCAAGTAGCCGACTAAATGCATCAAGATAAATATGATACATCACTCAAACATGACACAAAAATACATGGAAGTGATACACTCATGAAGCTTGACAAAATATGAACACTGAGCTACGGCTAATTCATCCATTAACAGGCTCAAACAAGCACGGCAAAAATGCAAATGATAACATGTTTCAGACTTTGTGAAATTAGCACAAGTCTAGAATTTATCATCAGGAAGCACACTTTAGAGCATGAAAACTACAATCTACAGGAACTTAACATGGCAAAGCAAGGCATGGCATGAAGCTACTCAAAGCACTTAACAAAAGTCCTTTAGTGACCTTGAGCCAAAAGGGATCAGAAAATACAATTGCAAGCATGTGAACATAGCAAAAACATAAACAGATTCAGACTTAGTGAAAAACTGGAGCATGACAAATCAGTTAACGAGTAGGCATGTTTACGAGCTCGATGCACTCACTACAGAGCATGACATGACAAACTAAGCATACACCCATCAAGAATACATGGCATAGGAGCTATACATGGCAAGAACAACAACATAGAATGCACGGGTCAATAGCAACATCCTCGGCAAAATCGCTAAACATGTCAACAATCTGCCAGGATCATTTTATAACAAAAGTAGAGCTCGATTGACTCAAGCTAGGGTGCTCCATAAATGCAAAAAAAAGACATGGATGGATAGAGCACCACAATATTAACAAAATATCCTTACTGATCATCCTCAAAAGAGGCACGGATCACTAGGAAACAACATGAACATATGGCATAACGACAAAATCAGGACAAGGACTTCGTGAAATACTAAGTCCCTGAAATCAGCATTAACGATTATGCTACTTTGCAAGCTTGTGTTAGTCACCACAAATATCACAAAAATACATGGCAAATACCTATGTAAAGATGGCATGGCATATAACAAAACACATGTAGAGCTCAGGATCATAGCATGGACACATAAATCATGGCAAAAATGACAAAATGCCATTTGCTGAAACAGATCGGACAAATTCCTCGCATAGCCCTCTTCCAACAGCATTTCGGGCATCAACATGATCTCAAATGAAAATGATGCAATGAGATGAAACGATGTACTCGTCGAGAAGAACATTTTGATATGCCACATGCATGAATCGGATCTACGGATGCAGAGTTATGGCATGATGAATATGCTAAAAAAATACTAAAAACTGGGGGGGGACTTAGTGAAATTTGGACCTCTCCGGGAAAAGTCAACGGGCGGAGGAGGCAAGCCGAGGTGGGGTTGCTGGGCCTTGGGCGGAGATGGGCCGACTTGGCGCTATGCTGGCCGGGAAGGAGCTGGGCCAGATTCGGGCTCGTGGCCCACTTGGGGGTCTCCCTCCTCCCGATCCCTCCTGGATCGGGGAGACAGGAGGCGGCGACCGGCGCTCGCCGGCGATGAGACGCGGGAATGGCGCAAGGGGGGTGGATCCGGCCAGGTTCGGTTGGCCGGAGCTGGATCCGGGCGGCAGGCTCCAGATCCGGCGCGGGAGCGGTGCGGTGGCGCGCGGATGATGAAGTGGCCGGGCGGCGCAGAACGTGGCGACCTCCGGCGAGCTTGCTTGGCGGCGGCGGTTGCCGGTCGGCGAGGCGGAGAGGTTGGAGGCGGTGGGGACTCGGGCCATAGCGGGCGAGCGGCGGTGGCGCGCGGGCCTGCGCGGGCCCGCGATGGGCTCCGCGGGCCGCGACGAAGTGGGCGCGGGCGAGGCTGATGTGGCACGATGTGAGTGGCCCGGGGCAGCGGCGCAAGCTGACGTGGC